>NW_018021053.1:33125-34702 GCF_002006095.1 Pseudomyrmex gracilis
AATCGTACCGTGGTCAATCGTACCGTGGTCAATCGTACGGTGTTAAATTCTTCGCGTCAAATAGAATGTGGTCAATCGTACCGTGGTCAATCGTACCGTGTGCTATTCTTGCGGTGTCCAATCGTACTGTGGTCAATCGTACCGTGGTCAATCGTACGTGTCCAATATTACGTGTGCAATCGTACTGTGTCCAATTGTACCGTGGTCAAACGGAATACGCCCGTATGAAACAGTAGGCCCTGATCCCACCACAGACATTGGTCTAGTTTCCACCGAAGCATTAATTCACACCTAATGCGACGTAGAATCAAATTTAATTCGATGGAAACCTGTCACATTGCGCTGATTTCGCTTCCGCTTCGATTTATAAGTACTCTACTTCGAATGGAAACGGAACACCAAATTTAATCCGTACCGGAATGAAACCGAATTGAAGGTTTCGGTGGAAACTAGACCATTGATAGACAGAGAAAGAGTTACTGTTCAAAGTATGTTGTCTTTGTCAACCATGAAGACGTCTCTTCAGCCAAACGCGCAGTCTATATATTCTATGTCTATGAGTAATAACCGAACAGGGCTGAGGGCCCCAGCCACTGAACTCTATATACACTGGAATGCGCATCTCCATCTAACAAGCATAGCGAGACGTGGCACAAATTGATCAGCGCCATTTTTGTTTGGCCTGGTATTTGAGCAAATCAGAAGCGCGTTCCACCCGCTACAAGTTAGCGACATGAAATGTTGTGTGTCCGGGTGTGGGCAGAGAAGTGAAAAGGGGAGTTCATTTCATAGATAAGGATTTTGGTGTGAAATATATCAGTTGCATGTATTAACAATGTAGGATGAAAATCGTTAGGTTAGGATGTTGTAGATAGAAATAATATTGCATTTTTTTATAATTGAAATAAAATTGTATTGAATTGTATTGAATTGTATTTATAATTGAAATTGTATTGAATGAATTTTTGCAATGATTGAATTTTTTATAATTTGCATTTTTTTAATAATTAAAATAAAATTATTTTGTTTGAAGATACAATGATATTTTGTAACAAGCGCGCGTGTAGTTTGTGCCTTTTTTACTATTTTAAAAACGGTAGGTTTTTACATTGTATTAATGGGCAAATTTATACTTATATCGTATTAACGAGCAAAAGTCCTTTTATACATATTTGTTTATTAATTTTGTTTATTAATTTTACGTAAATTTCTTAGTACAAACTCCTAAAGAAACTTTTTCTATTTTGTTACTTTTTCATCTCCGTCATCCACATTATAGCGGGACCGCGCGTGAAACCCGCTTCTGATTTGCTCAAATACCAGGCCAAACAAAAATGGCGCTGATCAATTTGTGCCATGAATTTTCTTCGATGCGCATTCCAGTGTATATAGAGTACAGTGGCCCCAGCATGCTCTTATACAGTGGTCTAGTTTCCACCGAAATCTTCAACCAGAGAGAAACCTGAGAGCGGCCATCCTAATGTAATTTTTTACGACGGTTTCAGCCGCTGGTTTTAGCCGTATTTCCACAAAAGTGGAACTCAAAGGCCGTTCTACATTAAACGCAAGTCGCAGAT
>NW_018021053.1:35152-51792 GCF_002006095.1 Pseudomyrmex gracilis
GAGCCGGCTAGCACCGAGAGCACCGAGGTGTTGGGAGCCACTGGGAACACGCACACAAGCGAGAACCGCCGTCCGTGTGTATGTTCCACGCACACGGACGGCGGTTTTCGCTTGTGTGCGTGTTCCCAGTGGCTCCCAACACCTCGGTGCTTTCGGTGCTAGCCGGCTCGAGTTTGCAACTGTGGACGGCGGTTTTCGCTTGGTGCGTGCCCCCACCACTTTGATACTCTCGTTGCAGCGGACTCGATTTTTCATCACTGATCTCGTATCGTCTAGTATTGCTATGGCCTGTTCTACAATAGACAATTTTTAGCAATCGTATGTTACATATACCAAAGTGTACCAAACTATAATTTGAAGTCACTCGAACTATAGTTTGGTACATTTTGGTATATGTACCATACAATCGCCAAAAATTGCCTAATACTGTCGTAAGCTATAAGCATAGAGCTTATAGTCATGGAGAGGTCCTGCGACCGCAAGGAGGATCGACAAAGAGAGATATATTTTTCTGTTTCAACTGTGGCCACTTCTTATAGAAGAAAATAACAGAGAACACGGAGTGGGGGAGCCACAGTTGAGACAAAATATATCGAAATATATCTCTCTTTGTCGATCCTCCCGGCGGAGCCTTCTTTATGGTTAGCATATAGGCAGGGCCTCTCCATGAGTATAAGCTCTATGGCTGTAAGTCGTAAGAAATTGACCAATCACAATCGATTATTCTTCTGTGATTTATCTGTGATTGGTCAATTTCTTACGACTTAGGGCTTACGACTGTATTGTAGAAAAGGTCTATGAGACATTCTAACCTAAAAACTCTTCAATTTTAACAATTAATTTCTCGGCTCAGAAAGTCAAACAACACTTTCAATTTCTCAAACCTTCCGTTTCGTATAAAAATACATTGAATGGCTATAATTTTGTCAAGATTTGACTACAATCAAATCTACATACGAGTTTGAGATTTCGGTTTTCTCACTATTTCTGATTAAGTTTGGTGATCGACCAATTAGTGTCGACAGTGATTGGTCGATTCTACTAACCGACTAATGCGACTGGTCAATTCTATTGCAAAACTCGGTCATCTTTTGCGTTTTCATTCGTTTATTATTTTCAAAGGAACCTACTGTCTCGCGCTCTGTAGCCAATGTAAAGCAGGATACAACGCATTGATTTCTAAAGGAAATCTTCGAACGCGCCCAAAAGATAGAAGAAAGATGGTGACGAATTCGTCAAGTTGTTTGAGCATTCTGAATATTTCACGATAATATTATTCTGAAAAGAGAATCGCGTGTTCCACACAATAGACACTCGCTCAAGTTGAGTTAATGCAATTGCAAAAATCACTACGTTGTCCCGGTGTGTCATCGTAAATATTTTGGTACGTTTTTTTGTCTCAAAGCTTTGCTTGTCGCTAAACTGATTGTATTACAACGTAACCAGGAAATCCAATCAGAGAAGACCAACGTTTCTCGTTGAATTTTACAGAGATAATTTTAACAAAAACAATCGTGGTCGAGATATTCTCGCCACAATGTTCTCGACAATTTCATCCAAGTTGTATCGATGATGATGATTATGATAACAGAATAGTGTGTGATATCATTCGTATAGGTGACGTCGCAACGTTTGATCTTGAAGGTTACTTTAACTGACTAGTTCGTTACTGCTCCTCCACAGGCCTGAACAGCTTGTACTGTGACTTCTTGCAGCATATTGACAAGAAGTTATCATGGCTTCGGGAATACTGCAGGCAAGTTTGCAGAATTTACAGATTGTTTGTATGTTTTATCAGTGAAATAAAAGTGTGTTGACATTTGAAAAAAATGTGATAAATTTAAACAGAATAATTGACACAATTTTTGTTTTCAGAAAGCCATAGACCTTGTAACAAAAGCTACAGAGGAAGATCGCAATAAAAACTATGAAGAAGCCCTTAGGTTATATGAACATGCTGTTGAATATTTCCTGCATTCAATAAAATGTATGTATTTTAAAAGTACTACTATTTAGTATCATGTAATAAATGTTCCAATGTATAAGACTATGTGTGTAAAATGACATTTATTCTGTCATTTACAGATAAAATTATTTGTATATTTGTTAGAAAATTAATGTAAAATTAATATATTGTGTTGATAATTTTAGATGAAACCCATGGAGATAGAGCTAAAGAAAGTATAAGAGCAAAATGTTTGCAGTATTTAGAAAGAGCAGAAAAATTGAAAGCTTATCTGAAGAAAAGTAAGAAAAAGCCAGTCAAAGCTGGAGAAGATAATTCCAAGAATGAAGATAAGAAGAGTGACAGTGGTGATAGTGACACTGACAGTGACCCCGAAAAGAAAAAATTGCAAAGTAAGTTGGAAGGTGCTATAATCATTGAAAAACCAGATGTTAAATGGAGTGATGTAGCTGGTCTTGATGGAGCTAAAGAAGCTTTAAAAGAAGCTGTTATTCTACCGATTCGTTTCCCTCATCTCTTTACTGGTAAACGAATACCTTGGAAAGGTATTCTATTATTTGGGGTAAGCAGTCTAAACTTAAAAAACATTATTTGTAATTTATAGGTGTTAAATAAAAAAATCAATGTTTTTACTTATATTTGTATTGTAATAAACTTGACTTATATTGGTTTTAGCCACCAGGTACTGGTAAATCCTACTTGGCAAAGGCAGTGGCAACAGAAGCTAATAATTCTACCTTCTTTTCTGTATCGTCATCGGATTTAGTGAGCAAATGGTTAGGAGAGTCGGAAAAACTTGTAAAAAATTTGTTTGAATTAGCGCGACAACACAAACCTAGCATTATATTTATTGATGAGATAGATTCACTGTGCTCATCACGTTCTGATAATGAATCAGAATCTGCAAGGAGAATAAAAACAGAATTTCTTGTTCAAATGCAAGGTATAAAAGGACGTTTACAGCGAGCGCATAGTTTATAAAACGTTAATGATTTTGCTCATGTCGACAGGCGTAGGATCCGATAATGACGGCATACTCGTGTTAGGAGCGACAAATATACCTTGGGTTTTGGATTCTGCAATCAGACGAAGATTCGAAAAAAGAATCTACATTCCTCTGCCCGATGAACAGGCGCGCGCCGTTATGTTCAAACTCCATCTGGGTAATACGTCACATTGTTTAACAGAGGAAGATTTTAAGAAATTAGCGGCGGCCACTGAAGGTTATTCGGGAGCCGACATAAGTATCATCGTACGGGACGCTTTGATGCAGCCAGTTCGACAAGTACAAACAGCAACGCATTTCAAGCGTGTCAGAGGACCGTCGCCGAAGGATCCTTCTGTTATTGTTGACGATTTACTTACTCCATGTTCCCCTGGTGATCCAGCTGCTATCGAAATGAGTTGGATGGAAGTAGACGGTGACAAATTGTACGAACCGCCAGTTACCATGGTGAGATTTTGACAAAACTTTATTCTATCTTATTTTTATTTGTATAATATATTCACAAAATGTGCGTAACTTTCTATTAACATTTTAGAAAGATATGTTGAAATCGCTATCAACTACCCGTCCTACAGTGAATGAAGAAGATATGACGAAATTAGAGAAATTTAAAGAAGATTTCGGACAAGAAGGTTGAGAAGTTCTTTTAATTCAACCAATATGTTAGTTGTACATGCTTGCCTTACTCCTCTTACAATAACACTCGATCAACGGTATCTGTATAAATATAATCGGAAACGAGTTCACTTTTCTCGTCTCCTTTTTAGCTCTCATCTTTTTTAAGCGCAACATGCAATATTGGATACGATTTCGTATCAGTAAGCTTATTGCTTAATTTACTTAGCGAAAATAGTGCGTATACAAAAATCACAAAATAAATTATATATTTTGAGATAAAGAATTCTTAAACTTATCGAACACAGACAGGAGGTAGATTATTTTTTATTGTAAAGTGTGAGGCAAAGGAGAAGCCTATATTGGTGGTGTCTAGTATATATAACCTATATGTATATCTAACAAATTAAATCTAGATTTTATAGTTATATTTCCGAAAGTATCAAATATCAGATTACTTTTGATCATGATTTTAATCGCTCCTGTGTACTAAGTGATTTTTCATTTGAGCGGGACTCCAATGCAGCAGTTACTCGTAAAGGATCAGAATCGAATTGGATGGCTAGCTATAATTCAAGAAATTTTTCGCTAACCAAAATTGATGAGGTATATATATACAAGATGTCCCAGAATTGGTGTGACATCTCTCTTAGGCAGGTAAAAGGAGTAAAACTGAGTCAAAAAGTCCTGAATCGTTTTTTTCTATTATTTATAATAAAGGAGTAATTGTTGAGTAAATCAGGCCAATCATCGCCAACCTTTAGCCAGGCGCACGTCAGTGAACCGCGCGGAGCGCTTACATACACCAGGCGCGTGGCTCACGATTGGCTTGATTTATTCAATAATTACTCCTTTATTATATGTAATAGAAAAAAATGGTTCAGGACTTTTCGATTTAGTTTTACTCCTTCTACCTGCCTACGAGAGATGTTAAAGTAATTGTCGGACACCCTGTATATAATAAGTATTATTTAATATTACATATGTGTGTGTATATATATACACATATATACATATATATATACACATGTATATATGTATATATATATATATATATATATTACTGATATATCTTGGACTCTGTTTTCCACATGTAAATTGTTTTTATTGTTAATTAAATAAATAACAAGCTGTGTACTGATATACAAATAGATAAATTTTGCAGCCGTATTGAAAAGTAATAAGTCTCATGAGGTACCGCTTCAGGAAGGACAGTGTCTTAGAAATTCCGAATCCATGTACACGACTGTTACAGTGATGTCGTCGCGAAATATTCGCACCACTTCGGTTGGCAGAGTCAATAATTGCGACAACTTTGCGTGATCTATTCCGTATTCCGTGCCACCTAGAGCATTCCTTAACAAATGTGTTGCCGCGTTGTTGTCTAAAGGTTTCTTCTTCAGACCTTCTTTACGTTGCAGCAACATCTCATTTATGTCTGACAGTTTCATATTCTTACGAGGTAATCTCAGCGGGCTGAGGGTAACTTTGCCGCTCATATGTTCACCTACCAAGCGTACAGCTTGCAACGGCGAAATAAGATCCCACAATCCATCACTACCTATTATAAGAAACTTGTCTCTAGGTGTTAGTCTGTGATATCTGACTTCAGGATTGGCCGTCAGGTACGGCGGTGAGTGATAATTTGGAGGAATTGCCGTCTCGCCAAGAAATGGTACTACGACTCTTTTCATGATGTCTTTACTCCATTTGTACCGAAAATCACCAAGCGATCGAAGCGGCGCCAATTGTCCGAGTAATCTCTCCATTTTAATCACAGTCGATCTCTCATTTGGCGGATGTTCCAATAAGATTCTCTCTACTTCTGCACGATTATCAGCATTGTGTTCCACTGTCATTATCTTGGCAGACCACCCATCATTTTCTACATGAGAATACAAGACTACTATTTAATATGTTGATTTTTTTAAATAAATTGTAAATTCCTAACATTACATGAGAGAGAGAGAGAGAACAAAAGAGAATCTATATACCAGAAAGCACTCCCAATACAGCTTTACAGTCACCAACACCAGCAACGTGAAGATGAGGGCCATCTATATGTGCCACAGCAGCCACTGTACCCGACATTGCGACAGCAAGAGTTCTTGCAGCATCTTTTCTATTCAGTTGCAATAGAGCTTCATTTGATAAGTCATTATCCAATCTAAGAAATGCATTTTCTAAAGCTTTTTCCATTTGAAACTCCTTTCCAGTATCCTCTGATTGCACTAAGTCTTTTATGAAATTTAAAAAACTAGCTTGATAGAGATCTTTGATCTCAGCTACAAACTCTACTTTATCATTGAAGGTTTGAACTAATTCTAACTTCTTATCAGATTGAACTGCAGTCAAATATTCTTGTAGTATTTTTGGTGGCAACAAACATGCTGATATATAGTGAAACAGTCTTTTTGATACTACTTGTGCACACGCACCACCACCATGACCATCAAAAACTCCCAATAATATACCTATAAATAAGAAATTTAAAACATGCAACTAGTCACAGCATATATATATATATTTACATGAAATCAGATTATTCAAAATCTGCAATATCATACAATGCTTGATATTAAAATTATATACTTGCAGTATCCATGAATGTTGTATTGTGCTTTATCAGCTAATAAAAATCAATTACATACTTCTTATCATACCTTTAGTAAGCAAACACTGAGCTTCTGATCGTGTGTCCTCTATAGGATTATTGGATGCCAACTGATTTGAATCATAATATTTTACTGAACCTGTGCTAGAAAATTCTTTGGTATATTCATTGGCTTGCAACACACTTGTGACCTACAATGCAATATAACTTTATATAACTCATGCACTAAACAAGGAAGAAGTAAACATAATTAAAAACTGTGCACCTCTTGCGGTGTGAGTCGTGGTAGTGCCGCATAAAGTCGTCGAAAAGTCTTATTGCCTCGAGGTTCGCTTTTTCTGACATGTCGGAAACTTTTAGCGAAGTCGTAGCTAACTTTTTGCAAGACCATCCTATTCTCAAACATTGCATCTTTTTGTTAACGCACTAACATTCTTTTTTTCCTCTGCTTTTCCAACACATTTTCACTTTTCTTTGCAGAAGTTATAAAAGGATGCGTTAAAATAAAATTGTAGTGCAATTTGCAAACTTGATGTTACACAAGACTTTCGTTTTTCTTTTCGTAAGTGATTGTGAGATTTTTTTGATATATATATTTTTTGTCCAATATTACTTAAAACAATACAATAAAGCGTTTGTGCTACAGAGTATGTGAAATCAAACGCATAATATTGGTAATAATTCAATGGAGAAGATAATTTATACGTCAGAATAGTTCCTGATGTAAATGCGTTTTTTGAGATTGCTCTCGCTCATTAATCAATTTCTATTGTTGCCAATGACGATTGTCATTGAGATCAATTGTTAATCTGCAACTTTTCAGTTGCAATCTCCAGTCACATGGGTTATGGTCTTGCTTGGTGCACTTATGGCACTTGGACCATGAGGGTTAGTCCATACGCCATTCGCTGGCTAGGTTGCTCCGTAATTGGAAAGATTTGTCATTGGAGTTTAGATGTATACGTGTGTATTATAATCACTGAACTCTATATACACTGGAATGCGCATCAAGAAAAATTCATGGCACAAATTGAATAGCGCCATGTTTGTTTGGCCTGGTATTTTAGCAAATCAGAAGCGTGTTCTGTGTTCCGCTACAATATAAATGACGGAGATAAAAAAGTACCAAAAAAGAAAAAATTTATTCAGGAGTTTGTAATAATAAAATTACATAAAATTATAAATATTTATTTATAATATTTTAATTATAAGTATGTGTAAAAGAGCTTCTGCTCGTTAATACAATATAAAAATAAATTTGCGTATTAATGCAATTTAAAAACCTATTTTTTTAATGGTAAAAAAGCACGAAGTACACGCGCGCTAATTGCAAAATATCATTATATGTTATGTTGCAAAATAACCTAACGATTTTTATTCTACATTGTTAACACATACAGAAACTGATATATTTAACACTGTTATGTTTGTTCACTCACAAAGAATAAATTAAATTAATTCTTTTTAATTAAACTTGAGTCGGTTTATTTGAACGTGTGAATGATTACATGAATGAACTTGGAATGCCTGATATACAACTGAACAAGAGAATATTTGTTGTTAATAAATGAATGATTGTGTATCGGTTGCTAATGACATTCGATAGTAGTCAATATCGATGTATCGATGTATCGATTACTACAAACACCAAAATCCTTACCTATAAAATGAAATCTCCTTTTCACTTCTCTGCCCACATCCGGGCACGCAACACCTCAAGTCGCTAATATTACAGATGTTTTTTACATATACTTATACTACCGTAACACCTTTCTACGCGTGCTAGGAGAATGCTTCTGATTTATTGTAGCGGGACGCGGAACGCACTTTTGATTTGTTAAAATACCAGGCCAAACAAAAATGGCGCTGATCAATTTGTGCCACGTCTCGCTATGCTTGTTAGGCGAAGATGCGCATTCCAGTGTATATAGAGTTCAGTGATTATAATAGAGTAAGACCAGAGAGAAACCTGAGAGCGGCCATGCCATTGTAGTTTCTTACGACGGTTTCAACCGCTGGTTTTAGCCGTATTTTCACAAAAGTGGAACTCAAAGACCGTTCTACATTATGTCTGTTCGTTTTACCTGAACTGGCCGCTCTAGGTCAGAGTTTATCCTTCTTTTTCCAACGTAGAGTAAAGAAGATAAACTCTGACCTAGAGCGGCCAGTTCAGGTAAAACGAACAGACATATTAAACGCAAGAAGCAGATTTCGTGGAACTGATCAATCACGTTAGTCGATTGGCTGATTTGACTCTGCAATTGGTCAATTCCACGAGATCTGCGACTTGCGTTTAATGTAGAACGGCCTTTGAGTTCCACTTTTGTGGAAATACGGCTAAAACCAGCGGCTGAAACCGTCGTAAAAAATTACAATAGGATGGCCGCTCTCAGGTTTCTCTCTGGTAAAACAAACCTCATATTATACGTCTATAGCCTCTTGCACAATGGACGGAATAGCGATAGCGATAGAAATAACAAAAGTTTTAAAGAGTTTATATTTAAAAATAAAGGTAGGAACAGCGGAATCTAACATACAAAACTACACATGTATTAATGCAGATCAGAAAATCGGAATAAGCAATAGCGATAAAATTTCCGACGAGTTGGAATTCTGTGTTAAAAACTGTGTTATTTCTATCGCTATCGCTATTCCTTCCATTGTGCAAGGGGCTTGTGGGTTTTTTTCTCAATTTGAATCAAGTATAGGGATTTTACATGTATATATACGTAATTGGGTGCGTTCAGACAACTCCACGGTTGAGAGATCGTCACTTATGATAGAACTATTCTTCAAAATCTACCGCGGTTCCAAAAGTATGACCCAATCAGAAATGATTATCTCTCAACTGTTATGCAACTGTTGAGTTGTCTGAACGCACCCATTGCATACAGAGACGTCTACCGGAAATAGAAGAAAGTAGCGTTTTGTTTGATTCTCTAGGGCCCTGTTCGGTTATTTGGTTTGCAAAACTGCGCGCGATTGTCATCGTTAAAGTTCAAATTCAAAACTTTCAGCGTAACGCCAGTAACGGACGTTTACTGATTGTCACGTTGTCAAAACGTGTGTGTTTGTGTGGACTCGCATCAATTCTGATCTACTTTTTCCGAGAAAGATTTTGACGGAATATTTTTGCATGTCGAAGAAGAAGATCATGTACATCAGTAATTGACGGGGTATAAGAAGAGTGTTGTGCAAGCAATGCGTCAGCGTCGTGAGTAACGGCAATATAATCATGTGAAAATGTAAACTTTGTTTCACTGAAATAAAATCATAATGTGTTTCGTGAGACTTGCAGATTAGTAAATTTCACCAATAATTACAGATACTTTGCAGAGTATTGTTACGTGAGAAACGATGGTGTTCAATAAGAAAGACTCGAGCAAGACATTCTTGCTTGGTAAAGCTAACAGAGAGGCAGAAAAAACGTTAATCAAGCCAAGTACAAGTAAGACAACTATGAAACCTGAAGATTCTCCCGAAATGTCGATCAAGGTGATTGTGAGAGTCCGTCCCGACAATGAATATGAGCTGCAAAATAATGGTAGGACTGTCATTGAAGTCGTTGACGACAAAATGCTGATATTTGATCCAAAGGAGCAAGCAACACCTTTCTTCTTTCACAATGTTGCTCAAAAAGGTCGAGATATGCTGAAGAAACAAAACAAACAACTGCAGTTTATTTTTGATAGGATCTTTGACAGGACATCCACCAACATTGATGTGTTTGAAGGAAGCACTAAAAGCTTAATCAGTAGTCTTTTGGAAGGCTATAACTGCTCTGTGTTTGCATATGGCGCTACAGGTGCTGGTAAAACTCACACCATGCTAGGTAACAAAGAAGATCCAGGTATTACGTATCGAACAGTGGCAGAACTTTTTTCTGAGATTGAAACTCAGAGTAAACACCGAGAGTTCAACTTGGGTGTGACATATCTTGAGATATACAATGAAAATGTACAAGACTTATTGCACAAGTCAGGCCCATTACACTTAAGAGAAGATGGTAGATGTGGAGTCATAGTTGCTGGTTTAGAACCAATTGCTATTCAAAGTGCTAAAGAGCTACTGACATTGTTGGCAGAAGGTAATAAAAATCGCACTCAACATCCGACAGATGCAAACAAGGAGAGCAGTAGAAGTCATGCAGTTTTTCAAGTGTATATCAAAATACTTAATAAGTTAGATAACCAAGTACAACGAGTAAAACTCTCTATGATCGATTTAGCGGGATCTGAGAGAGCTTCAGCTACTGGATGTAAAGGTGTGAGATTTAAAGAAGGTGCCAACATCAATAAATCTTTACTCGCTCTTGGGAATTGTATAAATAATCTAGCAGATGGTATAAAGCATATTCCATACAGAGATTCAAAACTTACAAGACTACTGAAAGACTCACTTGGTGGCAATTGTTATACCGTTATGATAGCTAATGTTGGACCTTCTAGCATGACTTATGAAGACACATATAACACTCTGAGATATGCAAATCGTGCAAAGAAAATCAAATCATATGCCAAGAAAAATGTATCCTGTGAAACACATGTTGCTGGTTACATCAAGATTGTGGAAGAACAAAAGAAGGAAATAGAGAGCTTGAAGTCGAAACTAGCAGCTCTTGAGAGTGGAACGTTACAGCCAGTGCAGGAAATTAAACAAAATAAAGTTATATTGGATGTGTATTGCAAACTGTCAGGATTATATAATAAGAAAAAAGAATTGATCGAAAAAATATTGGCTCTAGAAAGTTCCGATAAGATTCTGGCTTTTAGAATACTTTACAAAAAGGATGCAGATGAAAGATTGCACAATTTAACAACAGCTGGTGACGTTTTGCAAGAGGAACAAAACGTTAGTGGAAAATTGCGCATTAACAAATCTCTTGATTATTTCCAACGTCAAAGAGATTATTTGAAGGCACAAATAGAAGAAACGTGGCAGGAATTGTGTGCAGCTGAGACAGTAATACAAGAGGTAACTACTTCCCAATTGAAATCTGGATCTATCGATGAAAATCTGCAAAATAAATTGTCTTTGCAAATTTCTGAGATTGAAAAATGCTGGATTTTCGGAATGCAGCAACATCTGAAGAAATTTAGTAGTCTTATGCAATGCGAAAGACAGTCAATAAATACTATAACAAAACTAATGAGTAATACTCTCCAGAATTACTATAATATCGTGAAAGGTTACGGATCAATGACCGAAAAGATGGAAGTAGAATTCAAAGAACTAGTTAAGTTGCTTGAAGGTTTTCGCAATATCAAATGGTCCGATTCGGATTCAATTAGTACTGTAGAAGATTTTTGCTTGCTTACATGCTTAAGCATGGGCAGTATCAATCCATTAAATAATTCTGCACCAATAATTACGACCACGCTAGAAACAGATAATGAAGAGCGTGACGTTTCTAATATGAATGTTTTAAATTCTACTTTTATTGCAACTTCAGAAGCGAATATCGACAAAACTTTTAACTTAAATGACGAAAGTAATGATCACGACGACAACATTTCGAACAACAAATCGAAAAACTTGCAAGAAACTCCAAGTGATAAAATTGCTTCGAAGGAAACGTTTAGAAAACGTGTATTGTCTGATAAAAATAATGACACTGGCAGTACACCACCGAAGCAAACAAAAAAATCACTGGCAAATAACAAATTTATTGTACAAAATAACAATAGTCGCGTAGGCAAAGAAAACGCGAATAAACAAAAGCCTGTTCAAATGAGTGAAAAAAGTATTGCTATTTTAAATAAATTAAAGACTAATACATCTAATCTCACGACATCTCACTCATCTCAACATGATATTATGCAAGAAAAAATAAATTTATCACTTAAGGCAATGCATAATAAAGAAAGACGTGGCCTTATGTCGACACATCCGTATCACAAACCAACTTGTGGAAAGAAGTAAGTTGTTTATATAAAACATCCAGTACAGTCTTAATCTAAAAATATAAAATATTCTCATTGTCACACCGCAACATTAAGCGCTGGCTAATATTATATAAGCGCTGGTCAAATATGTAAATATCTCAAATGTACACAAAAAATATTTTATATATTTATAATTTTTTTTGTATATAGTTTTATTTTTTATAAATTATAAATCTATCTTTACAGGCACACTCCAGCAAAACCATCCACACGTGTTCCGTGGTAATATTAAAGGAAAATTTGTATTCTTTTTTATGTAAGATTTGAAATAACAAGAATTTCTATTGCATTAATTAATAACAAATTTAAAAAAGCGTCTATTGAATAAACCCAAATAAAATATATATAATATTGAATAGTACGAAAAGATTACCAAATTTTTTAAAAATAGATATACTCTTGATTATGCTTAAGTTGATAAAAAAATCTTTTTACTGTAGTAAGTAAAACAATTTTCTTTTTTTTTTATAAATATAATTGTGGGCAAACAATATGTCAACTCCACAGAGAGTATATTAGGAAAAATGTTTTATAACTACAAACTTCATGTATTTTAATAATGTTATAACTACCTATAAGACTGCAAAAACAAAATAGAATAATGATCGCACGTAGTGTGTATGAATTTTAACGAATTACATAATTTATATTAATAATGAATCTTAATGAATGCAATTTGTTACCACAATATATTTCCACCTAAATGGTACAGTTTGGAAACCTATTGACGAACTTAAAAGTAATTTTTATATGCAATAACAACAATTTTAGTAGGAATCTCTGCTATGTAAAAAGTACTCTATTGAGAGAAACTATTTGTATGCAATGTATGTGTGTGTATATAATATGTACACACATACTTGTGTGTGCTTTTACTAAACAAATAAATTATTTATACGGAAATGATTAAAATTTGCTTGCGGATAAACGGCAAAAATTGTATTACCGCGTTTAAATGATAAAAAGAAAAGCGATTATTTCATCAATTTTACTTGTTCTCTAAGTCTTCATTAAGATTTTCCTGAAAGTTCGCGTGCTATTATTTTGTCATTTTTGTATAATTTGTCATTCTTAATCCGGAATAGAATACTTACATATTCTCGTAAAGCGTGCGACACATGTTTAGAAATTTCTGGAATCATTGAGTCATCTATGGCCAATTGTCTGCCGCTGACTATCGTCGGTAAAATTGACCTCGAACGGTCGAAAAGCGAAGCGAATGATTGCAATAAAAATGCCAAAAATGCCAGCGATGCTAACACGCTGATAGGATCGAAAGCTCTAAAATACATGTCAGTAATTAGTTGTGACAAAGAATTGTTCTTTTTGAAAAAATAATACTTACGCGTAATAAGCCGGCGACGCGGATGAACCAAACCCACTGTAGTAGCTGCGTTGAAGATTCGATCGTTGCCTGGCATAATTATGAGAATTTTGATAAGGTAGAAACGATATGCTATTTGATTCTGTCTTGGATGTATCCGATATGAAACACAGAGGCGGATTTCTACAAGACGGTATTTGTTTTGTAATCGCTTTCGATTTTATCTGCGTTTCACATAAAATAATGTCAAACGCAACAAGCAACAGTGTATATTTCAACATCTTTGTATCTCTGCAAGACTATACATAAACTTTTATGTTCTTTATATATATCGCATGCGTTTCGATACGCAAAATTGTCACCACATTGTTTTTTAGAGCAAAACTGAAATAACTCTCATAAGTTGATTCTCGTTTAATAGACACTGATACTATTGAAATTTCTGTTTTATATCTGAAAGATATACGACGCGTTTCGTGTTTGTCGAATGTGTTGGACAAAATTATTTGAATGTTACTGTGAACTCCTGATTATTTGTACGCTCCAAATGTTACAAGATTATTTAAATTGTGATGTATTCATACACGATTGCGGACATTGTAACTAAATTTTGATGGATACTTTCGTTGAGTAATAAGCGTAAAATTATACACACGGGCAAACTGATGTCTCTAAATAGGCTTCTCTTCTTCCCTCATTGCTTATCATAAGAAACATAAAAAAAATACTAGAAACAAAAAGAGATACCATTAATCAAACAATTCAGAGAAACTTTTATATAATACGTAAGATTTAATTTTTATTGTTACTCTTAAGGTTTAACAAAGTTTTAACAGCTCCTTTGTATTTATTGATCGCGTATTGATCCTCGCCGTTATTTATAAGATCTGAAACAGCAATTTTAAATTCTGTCACATTAGGTATATCGTCATAGTCGTGATCAGTTGGTGATTCCGGCCATTTGTACAGTGTTACCAGATTCTTACGACTCTGGCTGGTGTCCCAATCAAAGTACTCCATATCTACCAAAGACTTTTCTGCTTCCCAGGGTTCTACTCTCTGCAAAAGGGTCACAACAATGTTTGTAAAAGTTATATGCAATATAACAAAACAAAATATGACCTATTTACAATTTTTGAAGATGTTATGCACGCAATGCTTACCCAAGATTCATGATATACTGCTATAAGAAGATAGTGTACATAATCTAAATTTTGCCTCCTAGTTGGACATCTGTCAGCTGTGATCGTTATTATATCGGTTTCTGGATTGTACTTATTTCCAAGTAATCTTAACAACTTGTCTTTAGCATGAGTGTCTAGATGAAGAGAAGATAATTTTACTTGCAAACTCACAATCCTGGCAAGTGGATCTCTAATCGTAGGTGAAGCATAACAGTAATCAGATATGATAATCTCAAGAGGAAAGTGTTCTCTACACTTTTCTTCGGTGTCCAAAGTTATAGGCCATTTGGTACAAAATTGCTTCAATGCTTCGCAATGTTTTCGAATTGCCGGTGGTGTGAGATGCAAAAAGTTAGGTATTTTCATAAGCTCGGCATTGACATATTTGCTAAGTGGTGCGCCTTTTTCTACATAACCTTGGCGCACTGGAAGAGGCACTGAGGCTGGATGAAAAGTACGCGTACCCGGCCAAACTGAAGCCCAATCCTGATCAACGGGCATCTGCGTCGTTCTCGGTGGAGGCACATCGATCTTTCGTTTCTTTTTTTGCTCTTGCTTAGCTGCTTTTTTCTGCGGATAAAGCTCCAACACTCGAAACTCTGTAAACGCAAGAATACATGCTTATCTTTTAAATTTAACAGACTGAAATATATACAAACGATACTAACGTTCGGATTCTACAATTGTCGAATAATTTGCAACAAGTTTCAGTGCTCTTGGGACATTATGCCAAAAATTATTTTCTACTAATTTACTTTTTAATAATAGCATGTTACTGTGTTGTAAACAATCGTACGAAATTGTAAGATTGGTTTGGTTTGATGTTATAACCAGAGTTTGCAAGATCGAGCAACGAGAGCATCGAGCGGTGGGGACACACACACAAGCCAGAACCGCCGTTTGTGTGCGTGACGTCATGCACCAGCGGCAGTTCTGGCTAGTGTGCGTGCCCCCACCGCTCGATGCTCTCGTTGCTCTCTGCTCGATCTTGCAACTCTAGTTATAACGATTAAAGTACTTAAGTAATCACTTCTTCCTGGAGAATGGTTAAGCAGGCAAAATCTGCATGATCTCAAAAATGTATTTTACAATGTTTATAAAAATTTAAACATTAAAAACTTTGCAACTTATCGGACAATGTTTCAACAAAATCGGACCGAAACTTAAAAAGCGGACATTTCGACGTTTCCGCTACGTTACTACGATGTTTTAGAAACGTTTAACATTGCTAAGTTTTGGAAAACCCGTTGCAGAAACGTTTGTGCTACTAACGATGCTATGTGGGTAGAAGTTAAATGTACGGAGGAGTGCATATGTCGTTCCGCTCCAGGAGAAGTATTTCTCGGAAATTTCTCCTCCGACTGTCCCTACTATCGCGCGCCGTTTTTCTTCAATCTCGGGCCGCTGGCGGAGATCGAAAAAGTACGGCGCGCGGTAGTAGAAGCAACCAGAGGGTCGATTCTGTATCACGCAGTGTAGTGAAAATTACAAAAGTGAGCAAATTTACTAAAATATCTATGATCTTATTAAGTCAACAACTAGTAAATTTGCTCACTTTTGTAATTTTCACTACATTGCATGGATACATAATCGACCCCCAGAAGAGAAATTTCAAAGAAAACCTTCCCTTAGAGCGGAACGATACGGTGCACTCCTCCGTACACAGCGCGTCACCGAGGGTGCGTTCCGTTTCTCGCATGAAATGCATGAATGTTTAATGTAGAGCATGAAGTGCAGAAGCCGTTCCGTTTCTTCATCTTCATGCACGCATTATATGCTTTTATAACGGAACGGATTTCGTGCAATTCATGCGGCTAACATATAAACTTAGAACAGGTCTCCTGAGCTATTAGCAAAGAAGAAAAGCCTTTTGTACAATGGAAGGGCTGTGTTCAGTTAAGCAAGATGGAACGAACTAATGCAGGAAATGCAGGAAATACAGGAATTGGAACTAATGAAACTAATGAAACTAATGAAAGAAGTGAA
>NW_018021053.1:52383-53779 GCF_002006095.1 Pseudomyrmex gracilis
CCACTACACATGTTCCGCAACAGATCAGGGGAGCCAACCTTCTTTTTTTTCACTATCTTCACTTCTTTCATTAGTTTCATTAGTTTCATTAGTTCCAATTCCTGTATTTCCTGCATTTCCTGCATTAGTTCGTTCCATCTTGCTTAACTGAACACAGCCAAGAAATAGCGATAGCGATAGAAATAACACCAGTTTTAAAGAGTTTATATTTATAAATAACGTTTATATTTATAAATAAGCAATAGCGATAAATTTTCCGACGAGTTGGAATTCTGTGTCTATTGCTTATCGCTATCACTATTTCCTCGCATTGTGCAAGAGGCTAAAGAAGAAGAGCGTGGATGACAATTTAAAAAAATCACAAATAATTTTTTTAATTACCGTTACATCTTTTACAATAAAAGAAGAAGATTCTTGTTTTACAAGTGATGAAAGCAGTGATGAAAGGTGATACACTTTCAAGACGAAACTGAGTCCACGTTGTTTGATATTCTGATGATAAGAAACACAAGAGAAACAATTTCTCGTGAAAAATTAACAGATTATGTTGAACAAGTGGTACCAGGATACCATTTGTTCGTTTTTCGCGCGAAATGCATTAGCTACATGAAGTGCTTCAGCTCGCGAGGTAGGGCACTTCATGCGATCTCATGCACCGGAAGAGGCGGAACAATTGGGTTGGATCATGCATGCAGCAAGTGCGCATGAAGAGAAACGGAACGATTTTCTATGCTTCGAATTTTCTATGCGAGAAACGGAACGCACCCTGAATCGCGGAATAGGCGTGAGATCGGAGGGCAAGCGGGTCGGTTGCTCGCCAACAAGCGCCGTACGCATGGTGGAAGTAATAAGGTGTGCTCGTTTCTCGGACAAGTTTCGTCACGTTCTGCGCAGTGACTGAGATCCGCCATAATTCTATAGTACACGTAACATGCAATAAGATAATGTGCGCATATGCATGAAACGGAATACACTCTATATAAACAAAGAGCGTGAGAAATAGTTTAACTCTACAAATCGGTATGCATATTCATTAGTATAATTTATTTATAGTTAACACATATGATATTGTAATTAATAAATTATACTTAAAATTGATTTATTAACTGTATTATTAATTTTTTTTTTAATTATATGCATTTGAATGACTTAAGATTTCTTTCAATAAACTAATAAACTTACTTGTAACACATACGTTTTAAATCTATCAAACGCAGAAAACGATAATGGAAAAACTGTCTTATATATAATCATTATTTTAAACTATAAATATAATTATTAATAGAAGTAGCGGACTTTTTGGATGAACTCTGACCAGCAATTACGAGGACTATGATTTACTCTTTGGCATAGATACTTCTAAGAACAAAACATTAATTGGCATTTTTATATATAT
>NW_018021053.1:54955-62514 GCF_002006095.1 Pseudomyrmex gracilis
ATATAATTTTTTAAACGAGACTTTTACAATATACGTTTCTCCCATATACCAAAGACATTATAGTTTCATTTAATACACACTTACACACATATATTTATATACATGTTACTTGTCAACGTTAAGTATTTAGCAAATGGCCAATAGTTTTAAGCCTCTTGCACAATGGACGGAATAGCGATAGCGATAGAAATAACAAAAGTTTTAAAGAGTTTATATTTAAAAATAAAGNTAGGAACAGCGGAATCTAACATACAAAACTACACATGTATTAATGCAGATCAGAAAATCGGAATAAGCAATAGCGATAAAATTTCCGACGAGTTGNAATTCTGTGTTAAAAACTGTGTTATTTCTATCGCTATCGCTATTNCTTCCATTGTGCAAGGGGCTTTACGTTTTGAGAAGAAAATAATAAAGAAGAATAGTTACATTATCGACAAGACGTAGTTGTGGACTACTACTTAGTTCGTACGGCGCCCGTTGGCGCTACGAGCAACCCCCCCGCTTGCCCTCCGATCCCCGCGCCTACTCCGCGAATTTTTGACGCCGTGTGTACACCCTATACATGTTCCTCCTCGATAGGGATTTTCATTTGATACCAGATGTGTATTTCACGCACTGTGTGTTACCTTAAGCCACATAAGCTAGCACTTGTGGCATGCACCTTTATTCTCCAATAAAAAAAAGTTGAGTTCTGCTGAACGCAACCGTAGTGTGACACGGATTTAAGGACTGCGTCGAACTACACAGACTACACTCTGGGTATATCATCAATTAGAAACGATAAAACTTGACCGTTAATTTCTAGATGTAATTTTTTTTCAGTATGAAAGTTTTTTGTAGCGTGAAACGACGAAGGTTTTACGTGACAAATCTTGTATTATGAATGAGAAGACAGAAGTAAATGAATTGTTCTTTCTTGCCTTTCTTAAAAGCAAAAAGGAGGAAATCTCAGACATTTATTCTATTTTTAATATTTGCTAATGTGTGCGTTCTTGTTGTGTAATATAAAAAAATGTTTTGCATCAGAGTGTTATTAATTGGATTTTATCGTTCTTATTATTCTGTGTTATTTCAGCTTTTGTCTTATAAAAGTCTAAAGAAATGGCCGAAGAAAAAAAAGCTGTTCCCTCATCTATGACTCAGTGCTATGAGAATTACATTATAGTTGACGTGGGTGCTAATTTAACAAATAAGAAGTACATTCGGGACTTGGACAGTGTGATACAAAGAGCGAAAGATGCTGGTGTACAGAAAATTATGGTGACAGGTGCCAGTCTTCGTTCCAGCAAGGAAGCATTGAGACTAACTAGAATATATCCCGGTACCCTTTATTCTACCGCTGGTGTGCATCCACATGATGCTAAATCTTGGGAGAATCCAGATACCTTACAGGAATTGGAGAGCATAGCTGCTAATTCGGAATGTGTCGCCATTGGAGAATGTGGTTTAGATTATAGTCGCAATTTTTCAGACCCAGAAACTCAACGTGTTGTCTTCCACAAACAGATAGAGTTAGCCTGCTCATTAAATAAACCATTAGTGATACATGAGAGAGGTGCACAAAAAGATGTGTTGGAGGTTCTTAGTCAATATAAGCATCGTCTACCACCTGTCTTTGTTCACTCTTTTATCGGTACAGCAGAAGAGGCTCAAATATACTTGAATCAAGGCTTTTACTTAGGTATTACTGGTTATCTGTGCAAGGATAAATCTGATAGTGGAATACGACAGTTGCTAGAAGGAGGTCAAGTGCCATTGGATAAAATCTTGGTGGAAACTGATGCACCGTTCATGTATCCTAACACCAGAGCCAGTAAATTACCTGTGCATGTAAAGGATGCTTTGACTGAACGTTCTATGACATTCCTCCATCGTTACTGTACCTTTCAACGTAATGAACCATGTGCCTTACCAGCAATTGTGGAAATGGTAGCAGCTTTTATGCGAACAACACCAGAACAAGTTGCATTGGCTACTGCTTTTAATGCTTTAAAATTATTTGGTTTAAATCAATGATAGTAACATTTGGATGCACTAAAATTTTATGTATAATATGGTGCTAGTAGGTGCTATGTTCAGTTTGAAATGAAATTTTTAAGTAATAGTTTATTTGTGGAGTAACAAGGATCTCCATATTAAAAAGATGACACTTCTGTAAATATTATTAAATAGTATAAATAGGATATTTAGACAAAATTTGATTTAATATATATATATAAGTTTATATATATATATATATATGTAAGTTATATATATATATATATACATATATACACATATATATATATTGTGCTTATAACATGGTTTACTTGAGTTTCTTGATAACACAATGATATTGCAACTTGGATGAGAAACAAATGAATTATTTGTATAAATATTCTCTTATGTATATAATATGTATGGAATATTTGTTATTGTTTATATACATATATATATGTATCTTTCGTAATCTTTATAAAAAATTAGTATATTGTATAAGATATACTCAAAAATATAGTGGTTGTTCTAAATGTAGATAGAACCAAGTATTACATATGTTTTATTGTTAATGTGTATTGAAAATATTTTCATAAAAATAAATTGTTACACATTTATATATATTTATACATATATATATATATATATATATATATAAATGACTTATGACAAACAGTTGTCTTTTTTATATTATACCTTATAGTTATAAAAAATACATATTAAAATAATATATATTTCTCTTTGTGCTTTTATCCGAAACTTATTACATAATAACATTAGTAGAGTTATCTTCCATATAATTCCATGTAGTTGTTACATTATTTATAAGAGCAAATTTTGCTGTAGTATCCAATTGAATAACCATCACAAGATATGTCACTATTGCTCCAGCAATCTGGTAAAAGATTTTATATCAGAACAAGTCATTATTCTATTATGAAATTTACTAATAGAGAAAAAGATTATTCTTACGGAACATATAAGAGACAGATTAATTTCATATAGCTCAAAAGCAGTAAAAGTGAAGTCCTGATAAATTAATTGTAGTGAAAAATGAATCACCTGTAAGTATATAAATATAAGAATTTAAAATTAAAAAAAAATAGTATTGTAAAAAAGATGTATAGCTAGTATTTTGTATAAACTTCGTATAAAATTTCTCACCTCAATCCATAATAACTTCTGTTCCAGAAATATATCATGTAAAATTATAGCCATTTGTCTGAACTGAATATAAAATTAGCATTATATTGTATATATAACTAAATATAGAATTAGCATTTGTATTGTATATATACACATCTATTTATTTATGAAATACTCAACCTCATTTCTCGATCGCTGACAAACATAACTGATATACAGAGATCGAAGAGAATAGCAAGATATAAAGACCAGATGAAAACTTAATATTTTAGTATTAGCATTTCCTGCTTTCATATGATGATAAATATCATGAAGAAGGAGAATTATAGCATTCAAACATATAGCAGATACTATTAAAAGCTGTAGACCGAAATTTGTATTTACCTGGTGACAAAAAAATATGTTGCCTGTATTAAACTGTTACCCAGATAGCTAACTGAGTGCAAGTTGTTGGCAACTTGCTACAAATATTGCTCATATGTTTTCAGCACTGTAACAAAAAAAGGATGTATCCTCTTTTCAGTATGTTCTTGCCAGCAACAGTTTTCAAAATATAATAACAGCAAGTTCCCAACATCTCATCGGCAATAAACTTATATTATTTTTCTCAACTTATGAATAAAAATTATTGCCCACATATTGCTGACTCATTTGTCATAAACATTGGCTACAACAATTGATTGACAATAAAACTCAGCATATTGATACTGAATTGACAAAAACATTTTCGTTGCATCGAATAAAAACAACACAACAGCAATTGGCGAGCAACTTACTCTATACAATGATTTGCTTTATATTGAGTTTTCACATTTGGCTATCTGGGTTACAATAGATAAACTTAAGCAATGTTTTTATCTATCGCGTGGTGTATGTTATAGAAGTTCTATATACTACTAAGTTATGATTTATGATCAATGTGCTATATCTTACAATAATCAATAAGAAAAAATATATAAAAATACCTTTGTAGCTAAAACATGCAATCTATGATGAATATACTGAATTGAACGAAGTTTAGTAATTAAAACATTGTTCCATTTTTTTTTTAATATGTTTGAATCTGTTATAAAATCGATGTAAGAGACAGACAAATTTTCTTTCTTTGTATGTTCTATTACTATTTTGTTCAACTCACGAAGCCTAAGATATATATCGTTTACATAATGTGCAAACAATCCATCCATAAATAATAAGCATACTATAGGGTACCAAGAGCGTAAAGAATAATATATTAACTGAAACGAATTACTCGCAATTATATCATAAGCATGTTTTATTAGAACAAGTAATGTTATTATTGCTATTGCGGCATCCTGTAGATATTTTGCGAAAAAAATATCCTTATCTGAGAACCGTGCACCATATAATCTGAAATATCGTAACAACTATAGCTTTTTTATGACATTTATCATGTAGTAAATAATTGTATCTTATTAATAAATGTGCAACATTTTAGTTATTTGAAAGAAAAACTTACTCAAGTATAGAATCTATGACGAACATATCCTGATGAGGTGAAGCAAATTGGTTGGGACGAAATAGAGACGTGCCAACCATTGTCAATACTAATAGAATATATAAAATATATTGTAAGGTTACCATGAATTTCCTAATAAGATGTTCTTCGCAATAATTGGTGCAAACATCGGGCCAAGATATCTGGCTTAAGAAGGAAAACAATATTAAAAGTACGAGACCGTAAAATCTGCCCATATAGCTTGACAAATTGATTCCCAAAAGACGCGAGATCTTTTCGAGAGATCGACCCGTGGAAGTTGGAAGATGATTTCTTTCCAAATTCATCACCTGATAATTTCTTTGACAAGATCAATGTCAATTAAAATTGCAATATATATGACACTAGTTTCTTGAAATATATTTTTAATCAAATATATCACAAACTTATATAATACGTTGTATTTAATATTCACGTATAACTATGTAAGAAAAATCATACTGACAAACTAACTGGTGTACTGTAGCTCTTTATAATTTTATCGTCGGTTTTAATCAGAGCACTATATTGATCGTCGGGGAAATAAATGATTGCTATCACAAAAATAGATCTCGTGTACATATGTGCAATTTATATTGCTGTAGTAAAAACGTTCTGTTTTATGTATATTAGAGAGATTGTCTTCGGAATTAAATAATTAACCTTTAGGTTAATAATAAGTTTTACACTGATACGATATATCACGTTATTTTCTTATTCAATATATTTCCACATCAAAATGTTGAATATCAACCAGCTATTGGAAGATTGAGAGATGTGGTATTCTTTTGACTCGCACACGTTGTTCGGGCGTCCGTAATTTCATTTGGAACACCACCAATTGATGGTAATCCGTATATAGAAATCTGCTGATCTAAAATATGTCGACTGTGAGAGTGTTTGGCAAACTCGCTGTTTCCAAAATGTATCAGCAATGCTAGACTTCCAGCTATAACAAAGTTTAAAAATAGATTGAAATAGTTGAACAAGTAAGCAAAAGCCTCGATCAGAAAAGGAATAAACTTACGGTTATCTAAAGGCGGACAAGAACAACTAGGATTTAAGACAAAAGCCATCGTTGAACGCAGACGTTTAACTTCGTGTGACGGTTGTATATCTAAGAGAAGTCTAACTTTTCGTAATCGTCTGACAGCCGCTTTTACAACAGCACTAGCAGAACAATAAATATTGTTAATATTCGACGGTAATTTGTCAGCGCATACAGGGCAAGACTCATTTAAACGAAGAGATGCTGGAACTAGAAGATTATTCCATATGATATTATTAAACTCACGTATATATTGTGATGATAAAGAAAAACAGATTGATTTTTTCTCTACATATAGAAAAATATATTTTTTTCTTATAAATAATATTTTTTTTTCTTATATTAATATATTTTTTATAATATATATTTTCTTATATTAATATAAATTTAAACAAAAATCAAAAGAAATTCAAATAAGAAGTTAAAAGTTAATTAGCTTGAAATTTTATATGCATACCTAATGTTTGTGATTGCGCGTTATTAATATTCGCTTCTTTTTCTTGAACGCTGTCAAAATTTATATCTGGTTTTACCGATACTGATACAGGCCCTTCGATGCCGTCAGGAGTCTCTAATTCATGATCATCAATTACAACAAAATGTGGATTTCCATCAAAATTTGCTGGAAAAGAATCTTGATTTTGCTTAGCAGACATCTCCATATCTTCAAAGTCTATGTTAGGAGGTCCGAGTCTGTCAAACACGGGATTTAAATTGATGTCCGGCTCATCTGGTATTTGACCGCTTCCAGATTCCGTTTGTGATACTAAAAATTTAATTTTACAAATTACATGTATAATATTTATAATTTATAATATTTACGCAAATATATTTAACTGTTACCAGCTACGACGCCATTGTTGTCACGAATATTTGAAACAATATCGTCAGTGTTCAGTTTGAGATTAGAATTTTGCACAAAAGAAACATCTTCGTTTTTCCTGGATTGTAAATCATTTATCGACTTTTCGCTCGTTACTTTGCCAAAGAATCGCTCGGTTTGATCATTCTTAGACAATGGGTTCTCGGTTGTATTACCTATCTGCTCAATTTCATTTTGACCGCTCTCGATAGCCTTTCCGACTGTTTGATTTTTTGCCTCTTTCTTTGTAGTATCTTTATCAAACTGAAATACTTCCTGCACTATATCAGTAACCTTAATGTCTTCACTCGGCAAAGCACTGCTGCAAATCGGCGCAAAACTATAGCTCTGAAAACAAATAAATAAATAAATCGTACGTAATCTGCAATATACTTTTATTTTAACAAATTTCTAATTACAAAACTTATAAAAGAAAAATAACCAAAGAGCCTGTGGTCCAAGTTGAAGATGGACAATCAAAAACAGCTTAAAACTCAGTATGTTCCAAACATTACGATCGAATTTTAGTGGTTTTATTATCTTCAGCACTAATACAAAATAAAAAATACAAAATAGAATAGGAAAATATCCGTTAAACAGAAAGATACAGAAAAGAAAAGAATAAAAAAAACTTTTTTTGAATAAATATGTACGTTTCTAACTATTTTGACTTTTTATTTTACATATTCACATTTTGACTTTATTCTCTTGACTAATTTTTACAATATTTATTTATTTATTTATTTGATTGTCCGCTATAGATCTCCGATACGTAGACATCATACTTTGATGTTTAGTATATGTATGTCTGTTATATGTCGTTTTGGCTCGTTGTGCTTGCCGACGCACATTAGGCGGTCTTTGTGATGACTTGGTAAGTTAGGTGCGTACAGTGCGGAGCACCATATCGTGCGCCGTGAGGAGAAGTAGTTCTCCTCCAGCTGCCTCCTACTAGCACGCGCCAGCAACCCGAGATTTAATCCATATGTACCGGCACGGTTACCGATGACACATACCGACGCGGT
>NW_018021053.1:64239-66163 GCF_002006095.1 Pseudomyrmex gracilis
AGTTTTTTACTTTCTCAATTAAATATATTTTACTTTTTTACACATACCGTAAGTAAGTTTCTTATATCACGTAAAAGCTAATAATTAAATAAATAAATATGATATAAATTATTAAAGTCACTTTCAATGCAGTTACTCTTTTCAATGTTTGTGATAATTTTATGGTAACATATGGCTGTCGGTATTATTGGTAACCGCGTCGGTATGTGTCATCGGTAACCGTGCCGGTACATATGGATTAAATCTCGGGTCGCTGGCGCGTGCTAGTAGGAGGCAGCCGGAGGAGAACTTCTTCTCCTCACGGCGCACGATATGGTGCTCCGCACTGTACATATTTATTCAAAAAAGTTTTTGTACGTATCTTTTCTTATGTATTTTTCTATCTAACTGATGTTTTTCTATTCTATTCTATTTTTTATTTTTTATTTCGTATTCAATGCTGAAGATAATCACCAATAAAATTTGATCGAAACGTCCGGAATACACTGCGTTTTAAGTTGTTTTTGATTATCCTTCAACTTGGATCACAGGCTCTTTGATTATTTTTCTTTTAATTTGTTTCATCGAACCATTATTGGAATAGTATTTATTATATTATGTAAAAGCGTTTGTATAAACTTACATTAGATATCGTCAATTCCTGCTGATAATAATCATAAAGTTTTACATTCGCTGGTTCGAGTTTATCAACGATATTTTCTCTGACTACTGTAAACGAAATGCATGTTTTTTCATTTACCAATTTGTCGAAATAAATAGTGACCATACCTTGATTCTCTTCAAAACGTTTCACTTCTGTCAAAGAAATAAATATTTTCTTAGATCTCAATAACTCAACCTACATAACAATCTTATCTTGCGCACTCACTTTTGCCCGAATCTTTCAACAAAGAATGAAGGCTCGTACGATCTGGAACATATCCACTTATCATATTGACTTCTAATAATGCCATGTTACTTTCTCCATCTGCCATTTTGTATCGCGTGCAAATTGTAATTTCCTGCATCGAGCATTCGTCCGCAAATGTCGCGGAAGCGGCATTAACTGAAAGATCGAAGGCTTCGGAACCGGTCGCGTGTGCAACGTTATACTTTAAATTACTCTGTGAAATTAGTTTTATTTCATATTAACTATTCTCAAGAAACTTTCATGTTTTATTTCTACGTGTTTTTAGTTTGATATGAATATAATTTCAGACTATTTTATAAAAATGTGAAGAGTACTATGTACATACACACACCTGTACTAAAACGCAACCTTCGCCTTCGGCAAAAATCTCTACTGTCGTAGGTATCACAGGCAAACGAATCTGTTTGAGGACCATGCGATTGTCATTGTTCATTTTGTACACTTGGTCCACGTCGTCGGCGGTCACGAGCACCGAGGAATCCGTGGTGTCACTCGATATTGCCGTGGCGTATTTTGTGAGTGCCTCCAAACCAAGTACAGTATCCTGCGTAGACGTGAAGCCACCGTTCGCGTTACGTTGTTTTGACATCCAACGGACTGCTTTTAGCGCTTCTACCAAGTTTGTTTCTCCACCTAATTTTACTAACGATAGCACAGCGTACGCCGTCATTTCGATACTCAATCCTAGTGAAGGTTTGTGTTTGTCTTCCCACCAAAGTAAATCCTGCGAACAAAGAGACATTTGCACGATATATGTATATAAACATTTATATATATACAAATATTAAAAAATAGTATTTGTGTGTGTGTGTACACACACACTATTTCTATATATATTTTTTAGAATATGTATTATAGTATATATATACCCAGCAAACAATTTCTGTTTTTGACAATTTCGGCGCAGACCTTGGTAACAGAAATTGTTTGCAGAAATGCTACAATACGGAAACACCGCCAAAATTGTTAGCACACAGAAAGAAAAAACGCAACAACTCTGTTGACAAATACATG
>NW_018021053.1:66523-76907 GCF_002006095.1 Pseudomyrmex gracilis
AGACATGATTAACAAACCATATCCTACTGAGGACACAGATGGATATGGTTCTGTGACCGAAATGTTTGCTGGGTATATATATATACACATATATATGTATATATGTATATGTATATGCTATTTCTAAATGTTAGAATAAAGTTTTGTTCATACTGGATTCCGCGTTGCACGATTCATTAATAATTTTATGCTGTTATTTGCTTTAGAATGACCCAGTAACGTCAAAGCATAGGTAGATAAAGCTACTGTATATGTTGTACCACCGTTCTCCATTCCCTTTTCTAGACAATGTAAAGCGTTATTAATTAACGACGGTGTTAACGGTACGCCTGATTCTAAGAGAGAAATCAGTATATACGCCGTCAACGCGGAGGAAGAACTATCATCATCTTGCAAACCACCCTAAAAACACGGTTAGGAATTTTATATTTGATAGAACTGTATTATTTTAAGACAGAAAAAGAAGATGAAAATATGTTATATATATTGCATACCTTCATATCCTTATGAAATACTCTGCCTATTACAGGAAAACATCCATTTTCCAATTGCTTCTTCACCATCCATTTAACAGAAATTTTCAGATCTCGCTCATCAATATAAATTATATTTTTTGCTTGAGCAAACGATTTTATTACAAACGCAGTGAGCCAGATCGAACTTTCCGAATGGTCTGAACCAAACGCCGAGTACGAACCATCTGAATGTCTGTATATTAACTCACGCTGATATCCTATATAATATAAAATTAAGTTACGTAAAATCTATTCTATTGCAAATTATAATTATAGATAAACAACGCCTACCTTTTTTCATATTTTTAACTGCTTTTGCTCTCAGCTCTGAGTTCTGAATTCCAGTCGCGTCTAAGTAGCCGATTACATAGATGTTAGGGACAAAAAGGACCATGTTTTGCTCACCGCAGCCCATTGGTAAACGAACAAGATTGTCCAGATTTTCAAAGGCCGGACCCAAAATATTCCCTATCAAAGATACATATGCCCTCGCGCTTTCGGGCACTACATCTTTGGGCAAGTCCAGATTCCAGCTAATAGTAGAATCATCGCTAAAGTTTTTCGGGCAGATAAACGCCGATTTGGTCACTTCTACGGGAAATCCTTCCGGTAGCACTAGTATCGGTTTTACAATCACATCCCTGAAGTATACAAGTTGAAAACAAAATCTGAGAAAAATATCTAATTTCCATAATTTCTAATATAAAAATTCAATATTATCTCAAAAACATCATTATCCCTAAAAATTAAATCAGAATTTAGAAAATAAGTTTACCGTGTATAAAGAAGTACTTCTGGACCACACGGTTCTGCGTAATCTGAGTCAATCGAAGCAGAAACTGTAATGTTAACATCGCCGAGAACTCGCGGTCTGAGAATATATTCTTGCACCACGCTGTCCCGAGGTTCTACGCAGAACGAGGCAGCTACATACGACAGATGCAAGTCGAGCCCTGTTGCGTCCTCCAATTTAATCGTTACCTAAAAGACCAACCATTGAATAATCGATGATTATTATTTAATCGATTAATCACGATTGTTTTTATTTTAAACTCACTGGTAAACTATGCTGCATGTAATTGAATAAAGACACTTTCATACGTAACATTTCTCCCCGCTTTACGCTGTAAGGTAAGCTATAATCAAGAAAGAATGGTTGAAATCCTGTGATACTGATCGGTGGTGCTATTCCGAGACCACGTGTAGGTGAAATGCATGTAGTGTACCCGACCCAATCAGTAATAGTATGAGGTAGAGTACGTTCTATAGTCACTTTGCCTTCCTTTCTACAAAAGGAAAAAACAACATTTGCCGACCTAGTGTATCTAACGTGAATTGCAACAAAGAGAAAATGACAGAGGATTAATAAATATATTTCACAAATTAAAATACCCAGTCGGCACTAATTCCCATAGCCACGTTTCAGGAAAATAAGATCTTAGAGGTGCAGGTGGATTGGGTACTTGATCAACATATCCTTGCTCGGGTCCCACGTTTAATAATGGGAAAGCCATTGGTAATGTTTTCATGAATTGAATTCCTGCAAAATTATACGTGTGTGTGTAGGTAATGTACATAATTTAAAAAAAAATACACAACACATCACACACATGTATGAGATTTATATAACATTTTAATTGAAATCATGCTTATGAATAAAAGAATTTCTTTTGCAATGCAATTTCGTCTAAACGCACCTCCCTGTTCCATATCCGTTCTTATATCTTGCGGCATAAGTATATTGAAGAGCATGCTTCTACCTCTATCCCAACGATCATAAATTTCGGAGCACGGCCGTGTTTCGAGCATCAAATCGCTCATTACAACAACTCCAAAATCCTGAAAACATGGAGAAAAAGCAGAAATTATGTATAATTATCTTTTTTATTATCTCAGAATTATTTACATTTCCAGAAAGTTCTCACATCAAACGCTTGTATAGCATCCACGTAATTTACATCCGTGCGTCTGATTAAGCTCCTTCTTATTCTACGATCAAGTAATGGTAGCTGGAATGCGGGAATTGGTAAGTGATCGATTTCCTCGGTGTTAATTCCTTGTGATGTCGTAGCTGTAAAGAATTTACATGTCTTTGTTTTTATTTACTTATAATTATAGTTATACCCAGATAGCCAACTGAGTGCAAGTTATTGGCAACTTGCCACAAATATTACTCATATGTTTTCAGCACTGTAACAAAAGGGTGTATCCTCTTTTCAGTATGTTCTTGCCAACAACAGTTTTCAAAATATAATAACAGCAAGTTCTCAACAACTCATCGGCAATAAACTTATATTATTTTTCTCAACTTATGAATAAAAATTATTGCTCATATATTGCTCACATATTGCTGACTTACATGTCCTAAATATTGGCTACAACAATTGATTGATAATAAAACTCAGCATATTGATATTGAATTGACAAAAACATTTTCGTTGCGTTAAATAAAAAAAACAACACAACTGCAATTGGCGAGCAACTTAATCTATACAATGATTTGCTTTATATTGAGTTTTCACATTTGGCTATCTGGGTATATACATATATACCCTGATAGCTAAGCATGTTTTGTAAAATCATGTAACTTAATGCTAAGCAAAAGTTTTCGATTAGTTGCTGTGTATTTGCTAAAAACCTAATGCATAATCATACGTAATCAACAACACGAAGACAAAGTTGAGACATTTCGTGTCAGCAAATTTAGAGCAAACGAAGAGCAACTGTTGCTCATTATGTTGTCAACAAAATGACTTCCATTCATGGAAAACTCTTCACTTTGTCATTTATTTTCGGCAACATAGGAGCAACATGATGGTAACAGAACAAGACACCAATGTCTGTATTTCTGTCGTATGGTTGTTACCGTTGTTGCTGTAACTGTTGAAACATATTATTTTATTTTTCTTTTATAAAAAAACATACCTCTATCTTGCGTCGCGTCGGACACAAAGAAGAAGTCGGCCGCTGCGCTCGGCAGAACTTAGCGCTTATTAAGCGTTTTGCGATTGTTGCTTGTCATTGGTATTTAATTTCATATTTCCAATAGATTTACAGGAAAAGGCCAATCACAGAGAGTAAGCACAACACACTTTGTGTGCGTATAACAGTTTTACTATATAATAATAATTATATAATAAAAAAAGATACATATAAATGTGTGTATACATATTTTCATGTATATCATTTGTTATATATTTACTAAGAATTGACTATAATAATCAGTATATGTAAACAAAACATTTGTTCGTGTTGTATATAAAAATATATTTTAAATTATATTTAATAATAGTAAAATAAATATTTTTATCCATTGTTGCAGATACATTGCACTGCAATATTTTAAATAAAATAATAATTTAACTAATAAATACAATTTCCAGGATAGCTTGAGAATAAGTAGATAAACATAATTACATTTTATTGTTAGTAAGGAACAAGTGGTCTCGCGGACTGAGTGCAGCGGCTGCGAATATAGAGATCTCGAGTTCAAATCCCACCGTTACCTTTAGGATTTTTTCCGTGCTCGGTATCTTTCATCAGTTAATCAGTTGTGATCGCGCGAACTGAATCAGACCTTTACAGATCAATTCGAATAAAATTCCCCTTCCACAAAACAATGTGCCATTAAATATATACAGAGTGATATTCGGAACAACCCTTTATCCTTGAAAATATATATTCTTGACTAAATTCTGAAACAACTTTAAATTTGACAAAATTTTGTCTGAAGCTTTTTGAGTTATTAATAAAAATAGGTGACTTACCACGAGTCGGATACAAGAGGTAGGCAGAGGTGGCGCAACTCACCGTCAGATGCGGACGATTACATGTGGTGACCTGACGCGATCAGCTAATCGCTACACACTGTTTCTGTATCTGTCTCTGTCTCTGTCTCTTTCTTTCTTTTTCTCTCACTTATTTATTTATTTATTTGTAATTTGTATCACTTAATCCGTGCATCAAATAAATCACTGTCAATCACGGTGAGTTGCGCCGCCCCTGCCTACCTCTTGTATCCGACTCGTGGTAAGTCACCTTACCTATTTTTATTAATAACTCCAAAAGTAAGCTTTAGATAAAATTTTGACAAATAAACAGGTGTTCTAAAATTTAGTCAAGAATATGTATTTTCAAGGATAAAAGGTTGTTTTGAATCACCCGTTGTATATTCATCCGTTTTCGACATATTGCATTTTTGCTGAAATTTATGACTTGGCACGTGTTGTTGGCAACTTGTTGTCATATTGCTTTTTATGTTAGTGATAAACCGTTGACAACAAATACACGGCAAGTTGTCGGCAACACATGTTGACACATGTTGTACGTCTGATGTCAAACTAAAGACATGCTAACTCATCTTGTTCTAAGTTTGTTGAAAACTCAAACGCTTTGTTTTTGGCAACATGACAGCAAAAACAGACAGGTGGCTATCAGGGTATATATATATAATGTATACCTTTGCAGTCCCAAATAGGGCGCGGCTGAGATTCAATATGAAATCTCTTCAGTTGTTCAAAAGTTTGATCGGCATCGACAAGATTTGCTTTAGATCCTAAGAAACTTGTCGATTTGTCGACTGCTGAGATGCCACACAAAGACCAAGGACCAGCTTCCACGTGATATTGAGTAGGTGTTCCTGGAGTCTGAACATCTGTGTGCCAAGCAGTTTTTACTTTATTCAGAAAACAAGGTCCCACTTTGATTGAGTACGTAGTAGCGACAACTTCTCCATCCGAACGAACATAATAGAGTAACAATTCGGATACAGGTGCCATAGAAGGAGTGATTTTGACACTGAGAGGAAATCTTGAAGAACAAGAAATATAATAAAAACATTTTAACAATGTCCAGTTTGCTTTTGATATCTAAACTTGAGAGAAAGAGAGAGAGAGAGTTTTACATTTGCCAAGTAAATCTGTTACCTGTGAATGACAGTGTCTTGATTCGTTTTATTTCCTGACGTTTCAATAGCGCCCAACAAGTTTCGAAATTCCGAATAATCTAAAATTGTGTCTTTTGTTGGTCGGTGTTTTACATGACCGTATATTAATAAATCCCCTTTAGAATTAACCGAATAATGAAAGGAAATTGATTCGTTGATTTTACTCTTTGCTGATACGGTGTACATAACATTAAAAGAGTACTTTTCACCACAAATGATTGGTTGATATCCTTGGGCTACGGTCAAATAACTGTCTGATGGTGAATACCAAGGGTTTACGTCGATATGCGCTGATGGTTGATCCATAAAAACCTAATTAAAATTTATAACAAATTTATAAAAAATTTTACTTATTTTATTTTTTTGTAATTATAAAAACATTGCAAGCTTGTTGAGTAAATCATATTTCTACGTACTCGCCAACGTGTATCCGGTGAGTAATATTTAGTGGGATAGTTGATAGCGGTAGCAACGAAACTTAATAAGACAATATTTCTATGCGGAGGTGGCACGACAAAGTCGACGAACCCGTCGGACGAGGATATAAAATCGCGACATTCCACTACCACGCGAAGCCACTCGTCTTTACCGCGTACCCGCACGCAAAGCTGAATTTTCTCGTGAGGTGCAGGAGTATCGTCATGTCGCGAGACGTGCAGCTGTAACAAATAAATATGTATTTATGTTCGAAAAAAGACATGTCAAATTTATATGCAGCAGGAATAAAATTAGATTTGACTTTCTATTTTATTAAAAGATTTATATAAAGAGAATAAAAAGATGAGCTACCATAATTAGTTACTCGCGTGATCTTTACCTTTCCGTGATACGGTAAGCCCAATTTAAAGTACTTGGGTGTGTAAGGCAGAAATTCAAGCTTCAGAGCTTGATGCACAACTACCGTCTGACTGATTGACTGCTCCACTATGCCGGTGCCAGCTTCGGTAAAGTTAGCTATGAGAACGATATTGTTCGGTGCTACTTTCCACTGAGCCAATCCAAGCACAGCACCTGACAATACAAATTCGGTGCAACCATCCGGTGAATCCATCTGTAACAATCGATTAATTATCCGTTATCTAACTCCGCGCACCTATATTTTAGTTTTCTTTTACCTTTGTTTCATAGTGTATTTCTGTCAGATTAGGTTTTCGTCTCCATGTTGGTATTTCAGGTGTCGATTTTAAAGATAATTTACCTTTGACCGGTTTGCCGTAACTATATCTGCAAATATCATGTAATATATATGTATGTGTATAAGATAATGTTTTGTATAAAAATATAACAAACGCGTTTAACGTATTTTATTCAATATAAGTATTTTTACTTTGCGCATATGTTCCATGTAACATTCTCCGCATCCGCGAGAATATATCGCGGTGAAGTTATGGTTACTTGGAATCTCGGAAGAACGTATTTCTTCACTTCAAATGCGATATTATGGATTAGTTGTGGTTGTAATCTTGTTTTCTCTACTTTAATTTCCCATTTACCCTGCAGCATACAAAAATCCATATCAATCTTTTTATTTACTGTTCTTTTTACTTATTTGATGAGATAATGCGAATAACAAAAATTGTTCAGGTTTTACTAGACTTGGTTCCGGAGATAAAGCAAATTTTAATTGTACGAGTCCATTTTCAGTGCTGACGTTTGTCCATTGAGTCACTCGTACTTCAGACGGATTCTCAATCCATACTTTCGGTATCTAACAATAGGAAGATATATATATAATTTTTGATACATTACAAAAAATCATTATATTTTTAGACTTTGTTTCTGGTTTTATTATTTCAACAATTTAAGCAATCAAAAAAATATTGCTTAGAATTTGTAAAAAGCTAACCGTTTTCTTCCATGGTTTTAAGTCGTGATTGAGCATAAGGATTCTAATGTTCACATCTTGCCCTGGTTTGTAAACCGGCTTGTCCGTCTCCACAAATGTGATTATCGGATCTTGCTCGATGTAGACTGCTTTTTCCGTCTCCACAACATAATCGGGATATTTATCGAACTTGATTTTCAATCGCAATCGACAAATATAATGCTCCGTAAAGGGTACCGCAAGGTCCAGACATGTTTCTATTCCTGCAACAAAAATAAATATAAAAATAAAATCACTACAAAGAAAAAGATAATTCTACTTACTTTTCATAAGTACAGACAGAATTATGAAAAAGATGAAAATAACAAATAAATAATATAACTGCACAGAATTGTTGTAGTTGTTACTCAAATGATAATTATTTCTCAAATAGTTGTGTAATTATATATATATTAGATTCATCAATATAACTTCACGAATATCTAACATATATAAGTATTAATAACATATACATAATAAGTATATATATATAATTGGATCTTAATGGAACTACATATTTCTTATTGTTTCGTATATAACAATGCAGATAAGTTTCTCATGTGATTTCAGCGATTAGTTATTTCCCCTTCGGCAAGAGTCTCGGCTTATTTAGCTCCCCTGCAGGAAGCGACAATTTCAACTTGCGATTTGTTTAAAGCGTCCAATTCGAAGTGAAGTGAAAGAGAGGAAAGAGGGTCTGATCTTGGGGCGTAACTAGGACTTTTTTGGGACCAAAACTAACGATTTTGATAGAAATATAAGATCGATTCTTTGTTATTTTTTTCCTTATAGTATAGTAGAAGAGTTATTATATATTTTCTTTTAGTTGTCTTTCATGATCACATCGTGTGTTGAGAGTTTGCGATCATCCATCCGATTGTATTTAAATAACTAATTATATTTAGTACAAAGTCTGTATACAAAGAGCAATAAAAATGTATATATATATTAGGTCCAAACGTTAGTTTTGTATAACTACTAAATACAAAAAATAACGATTCGAAAGATTGCGAAGATGATTTTTTTTTAAAAATCATCTTCCAACTTTATCATGGATGCTGTTTGCTCGCGTGGATTCTAATTTTAAATTACACTGAAGAAGGTCCAAAACTGTGATCGAAACGTCTGTTTATTTAATAAAGACTTATTCTCATACACGACCAGCTTGTATTTACTGCTCGTATCGGCCCTTAAACTCAATTTATGACTATTTCACGAGCGATTTATTGATTGATTTTTTTTCAATACATATTACATATGTAATAATTTTGCTTAATGTGCGTGCTTTGTTCATCAAAAGTAACATTTTATGTAGAAAAATAACATCACGAAAATATATCAGTCAAAAAAACAATATCTATTATAGATATTGTTTTGTTTTTATTTTAATATATTATTTTAAACACGTGTAAATTGTATATTGTTGAGTCGAAAAATCTAATGAAGAAAAACGCTTGCCTGTGTAAATGACGCTGCTTGTTTTAGCGAGTACTTCGTCTTCTGCGTTTGTGTCCGGTGACGATGGATACAGTAGCTCCAGAAAAACATGCGCCGGCGGCTCGAGATTGTGTAGCGATAAACAGCTACTCTCGATTTCGCCGGCTAAGAACCGTTTTGGTGCAGTAAATACGTATCCTCTAAAGATATAACAGGATTATATAAGTTAGACGGCAAAGCAAAATATAATAACTATGTGTGGTATATATGTTGAATTTTGATCATTTAAATATAAAATTAAATCTAACAATACGTAAACGGTTAATGAGAGCCTTGCGCTGGATGTTTGTCGTGAAATAAATAAATAAATAAATATATATATATATATATTTATTTTGCAACTAACATCCAGCGTAAGGCTGTCATTGACCGTTTACATATTGTTAGTTTTAAACCTCTAGAGCCTAAAACTTTTTATTAATTGTTATAAAAGTAAATATGTAATTTGTATATGTAATTAAAACACATTATATTAATTATATTAATTATAAGATCTTGTAATATTCGATGAAAAAGATAAAAAGAAATGATTTTACATATTTTTCAAAGAAATTTTTTTATTGCGTGGTTATATCTGAATGACCTATTCAATAGCCTCTTTATACGTTAATTGCAAAAAAATCAATGCGTAGCTATGATTAAATAAATGCGATTATTATAGTATAATTTTCCTCTTCCTCTATTTTCTCTCTCTTTTTCTTTCTTTCTTTCTCTCTCTCTCTCTCTCTCTCTCTCTCTCTCTCTCTCTTTCTCTCTCTCTCATACACGCACACACACACAACTGTTCTCGTAATGTAATAAAAAAAGGGATATTCGGTATTACATTATGAGGTAAAACATGATCATATAATAATGTGTGACTTTCATAGTAATGACCATATAATAATATATGACTTTTTTTTACCGATTAGTAATTGCAACACTTTCGCAGACTTGAAAGCGGAATAGACAGAAAAGCACACAAAATACATTTAATAGTTTATCCATTGTTATAAATGTATCTCGATTCACACTGATTGATACAATCGACGTTATATATTTTCGAAAAGATTTCTAACAATCACATCACAAGCATGTTAAGGAAAAACACACTTCCTTGCAAGGAAGTTTTCTTCTACGAACAGAGAGGCTACTATCAATATGAAATAATGATACTGCGACATCAGAGGTTGCAGACCAACTGAAAGCGTGATAATGGTACCGGCTACTCATATTATTAACCCCTTATGTGAAGTCTCTACATGTAAGGAGGAGAAGAGGGTCATGCGGATTACATCGCGAAAATCTCGCGTCGGCCATTGACCGACGCGCAATAGGTATACCTTTATTCTTGCGTCGCTGGTCATAAATCCGTTTTCTAAACTTATTTATCAATGATACATGTGTACAACTATAGCCATGAGATGTTTCTCCTGTTTTTCTTGGATCTCACATATTTTGGTAATTGCTTCTCTTTTGTAATTCTATTATATATAATTATATCTATTTCTCAATTCTACCGACTTTTTACTTTGTGTGTTGTGTATGTAGGTGAATACACACAACTAAGATATATATACACAC
>NW_018021053.1:76939-81903 GCF_002006095.1 Pseudomyrmex gracilis
ATTATAAATAAACAAATATAATAATAAAAATATATAAATTTGCAAAGTAAAGTATTTTAAAAAGAGATCTAGTAATGATGACAATCATATATAAAGAACGTCATAAAATTTTTCCGCAAACAATTATTCTAGATTTTCCAATGATTCAACAGCTCTCGCGTAACTCTGATGACCCGCCTATCATTGACGTATATGTCACGGGTTATCGTTCGCGTGTAAGATTCGATTTCTAGGTATAACTTTAAGAAACAAGACGGAAGTTTTTTTAAAAGGCAAATATATCCTACATTTTGTAAAAAACAAAAACAATTTACGTAAGAAAACACAAATTGTTTCAAATTACTTTATCATTACAGACTCTATCATTAATAAAATTGAAATTAGTGACAATTTAATTCTCTGAAGAGAAGTTTTGAAGAAATCATTAAATATATATATACTTCTAACATATTAATGTCATTATAGGTACATACATTCTTATACAATATTTCAATTTTACAAAATAATATTTTTGCAATGTTGCAGCAATATTCCATGATATGAAAATATTAAAAACTAGAAAATATAATTGTATGCATATACACATATGTATGTACATAAAAAACAAACTTTAGAAAAATAATTATTTAATTTTTAGAATGCGGTCATCACATACACAAGCTGAAATTAGAAAAGATTTATGATGAGAGATCATTTAGTTGCAAAGAAGCTACTCCGTTACGATTTTTAGTGGTCAAATCTTTTTTTGGTCACATGGTATGTACTCAAACATGGTACTCAAACAGAACAAAACTTCTATTAGACGTCCATTTACCATTAAATCATTAACACCCGTTTTCTTCATCTCCGATTAACTTAATCGGCCGATTATTTCATTGAAATTGCCAGTCGCATTAATCGTTTAGCAGAATGGACCAATCACTGATACTTAATTGCCGATTAAGTTAATCGGAGATGATGAAAACGGGCATAAGTGTCAACAGCTCCATAGAATATTTAATAATAGGTTTGTTCTCCTTGCTTACACAAAAAATGTAAAGTATACACCTTACACTTTTAATACAATACATTTTTTGAGAATGGAGAAAACGTTGTATAAAGTATAGGCTTTTCAAGAAGAACGCCAAAGTGTAACATAAATGTATATTAAAGAGCACCATATCATGCGGCTCCAGGGGAAGTATTTTTCGGGAATTTCTCCTTTGGTTGCGTCTACTATCGCGCGCCGTTCTCTTTCGGCCTCTGTCAGCGGCCCGAGATCGAAGGAGAACAACGCGCAGTAATAAGAGCAGCTACATTCGATTCAATTAGAGAAGAGAATTTTGACGGACAAAAACTCGTCTGTTTCGCGCACCTCCTCCACTAAAAAGTCTTAAGGTACAATTTCACGGGCCGCTGAAACTAAGGCCAGTATTCATAGTCAAATTTTATATTTAAGATTGTCTTAAGTTTATTTTCAGATGCTCTGCAGCCAATAAAACTACTCGTACACCATCTGAAGATAAACTTAAGATGATCTTAAATATAAGATCCGACTATGAATACCGGCCTAAGCGTTTAAGCGACAAAAAGAGTGATGACTTTGATTTGTTGCTCGTATTCCAGTGGCTACAATTTTAGAGTTAGAACCAGTTCAACTACAAAGCATTGTTGCTCAAAAGCTGTGATCCCTGATGAAAATAAGAAGCTTTATAGAGCGTTGATAATCGTTTGATGAAAATTTTCTGAGAGTTTATACACTTTCAAACTTAATAAGAATCTTTATACAATGCCTAAGATTTGAACGCTTTAAGAACGCTTATCAAACGCTATATATAATGTTTTTTTAACATTCTGCAATGCTAAGGTAATGCTTTTCACAAAACGCTCAGTAAATACTGATCAATTTTCGTACAAAAAATTTGCTGACAGACTTTTCAAACGGTTAGCAAATGCTTTTATAAGTAAGTAATAAAAAATATTAAAACTACACATTAAAAATCAATTTATTTATTATAACTCAGTTTATTGTAAGAATAAGAAGACTATTGATATATATTACATATATTTAATATATTCAACTATTTAATTATATTGAGATTAATTTTATGTAATAGTTTTATGTAATAGCTTTATGTACCCGGGAAAAAATGAATTAAATCTAACTTAAATTTAACGAGATAAAAAATGGAAAAATAGATCTAATTAGATCCAAATTAAATCTAAATAGATATAAAGTAGATCTAAATAAATATAAAGTAGATCTAAATAAATATAAGCAGATCTATTAAATTTACACCTTTATATATTATTAAATCTACTTTAGATCTACTCAAATCTACTATAATTAAAACTACTCAGATTTAGTTAGATTTGAGCAGATCTGAACAGATCTGAGGTGATCTAATATAATAGATCTGAGTAGATCTAATAATAAATAAAAGTGTAAATTTCCATAGATTTACTTATATTTGTTTAGATCTATTTTATATCTATTTAGATTTAATTTGGATCTAATTAGATCTATTTTTCCATTTTTTTATCTCGGTAAAGTTAAGTTAGATCTAATCCATTTTTTCTCGGGTAATTTGATATATTATATTTAATATATATTACATTATTTAATATAATTACTAATTAGTATATATTTTTAAATTTAAAAATATATATCAGTCAGTAATTGCGTAGCGAGTGACACTTTTGCATATAAAAAATTTTCGTATAAATTTAAGAATTGAAATCCAGATTAACAATTATTTGAACACTTACAAACGCTTACAATTCTACACAGAGAGAACGGTTTCTTTAAATTTAATAATTCGACTTGTTTGACTCATATTTGTTGCATTCAAACAACATAATTTTATACCAAACAACAAGTTTGTTGAATGAAACTTTGTATTGTTACGTTATACTAAATCATAATATGAAGAAAATAATATAAGTGCTTGAAATAATTTATTTCAACGAAATAATGTTTTATTAGGTTTTTTCATTAAATAAAGCATTATTTAATGAAAAATTCAATTTTTAACAGAAATGTAACAGACTATATTTGATTTAAATATAGCATTATTTGAGACCAAAAAGTTGGTCGCGTTGTAAAAATATACTTTAAATCATATTTAATAAGAATAAGAAAGAGAAATATTTTTATCCATTACAGGTACATTACACTGTAATATTTTTAATAAAATAATATTTTAAAGAAATAATAAATGAACTGTGTTGATAGCTTGAGAATAAGTACATAAAAATAATTACATTTTAGTAAGAAACAAGTGGTCTCCCAGACTGAGTGCAGGTGTTGCGAATATGGAGGTCTTCAAGTTCAAATCTCGCTATATCTTTAAGCCTCTTGCATAATGCGAAGGAATAGTGATAGCGATAAGCAAATAGACACAGAATTCCAACTCGTCGGAAAATTTATAGCTATTGCTTATTCCGTTTTCTGATCTGCATTGATACATGTGTATTTTTTTATGTTAGATTCCGCTGTTCCTACCGTTATTTATAAATATAAACTCTTTAAAACTGGTGTTATTTCTATTGCTATTGCTATTTCTTCCATTGTGCAAGAAGCTTTAGGATTTTTTCAGGTCCGGTCCTTTTCAATGGAATTTATCGATTGATCGGCGAGCTTCCAAAAATTAATTCAAATGAAATCTCTTAGCTGTGTGAAAGCGCAAGTCGCGAAAATTCTTTTATTGAATTTTTAGATGTATTTAACTTAATAAACTATTTTGTTTTGTCTCACGCTCAACGTACACACTATGCAAACTTTCAAAAACGCTTTATACAAATACCTTTCAAACGCTGTAGCGTTGCAATTTTCGCTTTATAAACTTTTTACTGACCGTTTCAAAATTTTCTACGAACTTCTACAAAACGCCCATACAAACGTCAAATAAACATTTATAAAACTTCTCATTTTCGTCAGGGATGCACTGAGCTGCGTTCGAAAACACTACTCGTGTGCGTTTTATCTTTACCCAGCAAACACAAAGTAACAGTTACGTAACATTAATGTTATAATTTCCCACTCAACAATGTAACTGCCCTGATAGCCACCTATCTACGTTTTTGCTGTCATGTTGCCGAAAACAAAACGCTTGAGTTTTCAACAAATTTAAAACAGGTGAGTCAGGCATTTGTTTTTGGTTTGACATGACACGTATTCAACATGTGTTGCCGACAACGTGCTGTGTATTTGCTGTCAACGGTTTATCACTAACATAAAGAGCAACATGACAACAAGACGTGTCATAAATTTCAGCAAAATACAATATGTCGAAAACGGACAAATATATATTCACTGACACATCGCTTTGTGAAAGGGAAATTAATTAATTCGAGATTTCACTCAAATTAATCTTTGGAGATCTGATTTAGTTCGCCAATCAACTGATTAACTTGATGAAAAGTACCCGGAAAATATCCTAAAATGATGGGTGGGGATTTGAACTCGAGACCTTCATATTTGCAACTCTCTGCACTCAGTCCGCGAGACCACTTGTTCCTTACTAAAATATAATTATTTTTGTCTACTTATTCTAAAAGATAGTCATTCGTTTTCGACATTTAATGGACTACAAGATAGAATAAATATATGTCAACAGTTTTTATCAACCATACGACAGAAGTACAGACATCGGTGTCTTGTTTTGTTGCCGTCATATTGCTCTTATGTTGCCGAAAACGAATGACAAAGCAAAGAGTTTTCTATGAATAAAAATCATTTTCTTGACAACGTAATGAGCAATAGTTGCTCTTCGTTTACTCTGAATCTGCTGACACAAATTTGCCTTCGTGTTGTCGATTACGTATGACTACCCTGACGAAAATGAGAAGTTTTATAAGCGTTTATTTGACGTTTGTATGAGCGTTTTGCGGAAATTCGTTGAAAGTTTTGAAACGATCAGTAGAGAATTCATAGAGCAGAAATTGCAACGCTACAGCGTTTGAAAGGCGTTTGTATAAAGCGT
>NW_018021054.1:0-9207 GCF_002006095.1 Pseudomyrmex gracilis
AAGATGCGTACACACAGAAATAAACATTCACATCACCTTCAAAGAAATCAACAACAATCGTTCTTCAGCTTCATCGAGACATACTTCGGCATTGATATTAAGTATCAGATGAAAAACTACATTCATTTAAATTTGAACATCACAAAAACTAGATTACACATTTATTTTATAAAAAAATGTCTACAGCTAGATTTAATTCCGAAACATTTGAATCATGTTTCTAGGGTTCCGAATTTTTGTCATTACCTTAACACATTGAAAACAATCAAACAAGTTAAAAATTTTCAAATCAAATTGTTAAAAATAGAATTAAATGATCATCATCGTAACATAGAAATCTTACAAAAGAGGTTAAATTATTTAACCAAAGAATTATACAAAAAAATTCCCCATAATATATTAATTACGTTCTTATGCACACAAAGAAGAGCGATGCAACATTATTACATTAAGAAACAACAACACTTAAAAAACAAAATAGAAAAATTACATATTACCACCCTTAAGAATGTCAAACCTATTACATACTTTATTAAACAAAAAGATAGCGCTATATATCATGACTCGGTTAATCCACACAAAAAAACCTTTTATCAAAAAAATCATCAATTTTATTTAAAACCCCCCGATTCTCATAATGACAATATAATAACAATTAATATAAAACCTGAACACGTTTCATGCAATGACTTCATCAAAGATTACAAGTTAAAATTGAATGAACGTTGGTTTGTTAACCTCACACATAAAAATATTCCACAACAAGTCACACAATTAATACAATTAGGAGATAAATTTACTCTTCCCATCAGACATGATAAAAATAAAGTAATCCTAGAGACAATTAAAGATGTTGAAAACAATATTAGATATTTTGACAAACAATCCAAAATTAATATCCGTAATCACACCACAAGCTTTTTAACTAATTTTTTGAATGACAAACAAAATCTGAACCATATAGAAAATGACTTACTGACAAAATCTAACACAGTTAAAAAGTTTCTTATTAACAATCCTGACATTCTTTTAACTAGAGCTGACAAAGGAAACGTTACAGTGGCGTTACTTAAAAGTGATTACGTTAATAGGATCAATGACATTCTTAAGGATCAAAGTACTTACATGGAGATTAATAAAAATCCGATACATATTATTGAAAACAACTTAAAAGATATTTTGAACAGATGGACCAAAAAAAGTTTTGTTGAACAACATGTTAAACAACACCTTGCATCCAATGGTGCATTGCTTCCTCGTGCTTATGGAGTTCCAAAAATTCATAAATCAGGTTATCCTTTCCGAATCATAGTTTCTACTATTAACAGCCCATTACATAAGTTTGCTTTTTTCTTACATAAGATACTACATAAAAGTGTCCCGTTTTCACCGTTTTTTGTAAAAGATAGTTTCCATCTTTATAATATGTTATCCGGTTTTAAACTACCAGACAATCACATCTTAGCATCATTAGACGCAGTCTCCCTTTTTACTAACATCCCTATTGAATTAGCTTTAGATTCAGTTTTAAAAAGATGGAAACATATCAGATTACATACTAAAATACCGCAAAATGAATTTATATTAGCATTACGTTTTGTGATGTCGTCCACTTATTTTACTTTCGATAACAAAATTTACCAACAAATACACGGTACACCCATGGGGTCACCTTTGTCCCCCATCATAGCTGACATTACATTACAAGACCTAGAACTCAAAGCTTTAAATTTATTAACATTCTCAATACCGTTTTACTTCAGATATGTGGATGACATCGCGTTAGCATTACCTAAAGATAAGATAGATGACGTTCTAAAAGTTTTTAATTCCTTTGATAATAGATTAAAATTTACATATGAAATACAAATAGACAATCAACTTAGTTTTTTAGATCTCAATTTAATCCTTAAAAATAGCATTATAGTTTGTGACTGGTACCACAAACCTACCTACTCAGGAAGATATCTGAATTACTTATCCCAAAATCCACTAAGCCACAAAATCGGCACCATCTACACATTAATAGATCGTGCCATATTACTATCCGATCCATCTTTCCACCACAAAAATCTTATGTTTTGCATAAAAACACTCATAGATAACAATTATCCAATTGATTTAATTTTTCACACAATTAACAAAAGAATAAAAACTTTGTTTAATACAAAATTAAATGACAATGATAAACAATCAGAGACGCCTCCTATAAAATTCTTTGTAGTCCCATTCACACCAATGTCAAATAATAGCAATTTTAATTTTATCAACACAAAAATTCCACAGACTAGATTATCATATAGAAATTTAAATCAGTTGGATAAATTTATCAAATCTCATAAAGATCCTATTCCTCCAGAAAAACAAATGAACGTCGTTTACAATATACAGTGTCAAAATTGTAAAGCAAATTACGTGGGCCAGACAAAAAGACAAATAAATAATAGAATTAAAGAACATAAAAATTATGTCAAAAACGCTAATAGAAATTCAGTTATCGCAGAACACTTTTTACAAACTGGTCATGACTTTGATTGGAATTCCATACATATCTTAGACAAAGAACCGAATTATATTAAAAGATTGACGTCAGAAATGTTACACATCAAGCTTCAAAAACAACCTCTAAACAGAATGACAGATACTGAACTTTTGGAAGATTCATATTTACCGCTTTTAAATCAATTGACTCTCTAAACTAGCCTTAATAAATTCCTGTTTTCCAAGTGACTTTAGATATGTGTCAGTTGTGTATACAAGCTCTACATGTCAACAGCTTGAAAATTTAACATTTTAAATGTGAATGTCAATTTATTGTAAGTAATGTTGTTATATTATTCATAAGCCGATGTTTATACTTTCCGATTGTTAATTATATTTTTTGCCTTTTGTAATTATTTATCAGTACCCACTGAAGATGACTGTAAATATAGTCGAAACGTTTGGGAAGATTTAGTCGTTTTGATTTTTACCTCAATGCAAAAAACATCCAGCAATTTGTTCAGATACGCCCGGTCTAATCAACATTGAATTATATGACAAACGCAACTTTTTGATGCATAAAGGAAAATGAAAAATCTTTATTCCGCGGTGCAATATATTCGTGTACGTTATATATGCAACGCGCGACATATTTGCTGATCTTGCGTATTATATTTTCAAGGAGTTCTTGCTTGACGCCCTGAGCGATACATATAAAGTATCGGCCGATTGGCAAACATTAACAACACGAGGATGTCCGCGTAAAGATCTCGAGTGTCATACATAAATCAGTCGAGGTGCAATAATTGCAAATAAAGCGCGCGAATGCATTTTCATATGTACGCTAACGTATTTCGTATCATTCATCACACGGCAATAAAATCGACACAAAGGATTTTGAAATTTTAAGCATTTATATATTTTTTTTTAATTTCCACTAGTTCGAAGTGCGTGTGCTTTAAGTAAAAATATTTTTTTTTTATTTAAAATTGTGATGTAGCCGATGATAATTGTTCTGATAAATAGCAAATTTCACAAAAAAACAAGCCGTGTACAATTTTTCTTTTAAACTTGGACAAACTTTGTTGAATCCTTTGCATCGAGCTAATACAGAATGATCTAATTTGACTTTTTAAATATGGCAAATTAACTTTTTGCGAACTGCCATAGGTCTCTTAGATCCACTCAAAACTTTCATAACCGGTGTCTCTAGTAAAAATTAGTTTTTTTTTTAATGCTTATTATCTCTGAAACTACTAGAGATGTTTTTAATTTGTCTTTTTGGTTTTTGTTTCGATTGGCGCAGAATCGTTCAAAAACCTTTCGAAAAACCTTTGAAAAAATGTTGATCAATTGCCGAGTAGATAAATAAGGCAAAGTGAAATCAGATAATGGAAAAATTAGCTGTATATTATCTATCGAGCGAAAAAACATCCGCACACGCCAGGCGAGAGAGGCGATCCTGCTAGGATTTGCGCAACAACGGCACAACCACCAGACGTATTCGCAGTGCCGCGGTGGCAAGAAATAATTCGAAAAGTGTATATAACGGATATAAGCACGAAGAAGCTGGCTCTGCGTGACGCAGCGGAGACGACGTCGGATCGTTAAAACTTTCCGAGTCGCTGCGTCTCGTATCTGCGGCAGCGAGACTCTTTCAAAGTTGCATTTTAATGGGATATCATAAAATAAAGCAACCACGCCGGCCACTTTTCTCATCGTACAATCACCATGGGACGTTGCTCGAGTATATTTCTCCCTTCTCTCTTTTTCTCTCTCCCCGACGTGTCCGAACTACTAAATTATATTTCGACATATTTATCGATACGCCGGCCGCACGCTCGTTTACCCGCGATGGATCGATTCGTTACCGTTCAAAGATCAATAAGATCTTGACTGCCTTCCTCCGATATTCTTTCATAAAATAATAACTTAAACTGCGTTCGCTCAATGTACGCAATGTGTGTGTGTGTGTATGTATGTGTGTCCAAATATATAATGAATCTGCCAAAGAACCAATGCTGATAAGCAATTAAAAAAGTACAATTAAAATATATCGTGGTTCAATAAGTTTCTACTAATTCAGATAATCAACCGTAATAACGCGAACAAACATATATTTTTAAACAAAATATCGTATTAACTTCTTTTGAAAAAATTTCGTAGCAATATTGTTTCAAATGTTATTCTTTTGGAAATGAATATAGAAATAGAATCGACGATTATGTCTTTTCGGCTTTGAAAACTGTACTCAGACGAGACTATAAATCACCCGATGACTCAATCTTCGCGCGGTATATCAAGTCGCGCTAATACAAACTCAGAAAATAACACACACAGTTACTTCGTTAACGCGCGGCGTTTACTTCGGAAATGAAATTTTGATTGAGATTAAGAGCATACAATTGACGCATATACGGCTGGAATTCGCGAAAGGAATTTAATTATCGATGAATGGCGAAACTAAATTACGTAGATAATTACTTGTTGCCTCGCGCGCACTCGCGCGACTGGAAATAATGCAGCCGATGCGACGTATCGATCGTGTTTAAACATTTTCATTCACGTTAGAGAGAAAAGGGAGACTTTTAACGCTCTCTCTCTCTCTCTCTCTCTCTCTTTCTCTCGGTGTTACGAATAGCGCGCGTTACAAATGAATAAGCGCCGTGATCCACGAGACGCAAACACCGAGACTTGTAATATACTTTAAATCTTGATTTTTTTTCTTCTACACAATGAAACTCTCTTCTTTCTACTTACGCGCGCGGCACGTATAAATCTCGAATAATATGTTAAACGAACGCGTAAGAAGCGACCGTAATCTTTGGCGTGGATAAATCCCGATCAAAGTATTCTCCATACGCGGCAACAAAAACGAAAAAAATATATATCGCGAATGCATTTCCTGCTTCTTTGGCCGAGATCCCAGAGAGCATTTTGTTCCTCTCTTCCCTCTTCTCTCCCCGCCGTCTACCACTACCTGCCAAAATCAGTCTGGTGAGAGAGAAACTTTAATGCGACAAAGTTTTCGAACTTCCCGCCGTACTTCAACCCCGTACGAGAGGCTCGACCCTCTCCCTCTCCCACTTCGGATAATTTACTCGACGCCTCGGCGCAAGTTCTGGTTCTACCTTCGATTTGCGCATGAACGAAATTACTTGAGCACGCGATTTCACCCACAATTGAAATTACTCGCTGTCAAAACTTGAACGGAGGCGATACGACACACGCCGTTTTGAGGCAAGCGATTTTACATAACGAGATTTCCGTCGAGATGTATTGCTCGTTGCTTCCGATTGCGTTCAAATAATACGTGTAACATTAAGGCTCTCGGAACAACAGCTAAATAATATTTATGCGAAGTAATTCTACTAAACGAATATTTGAATACCTGGTATAATCTTTACAAGATGAGAATTGTGTATATTATCTATGCGTGATGAAGTTAACGAGAAATATTCGAAAGAAAAATTTAATTATATACGTAACCAATTTTGACTTTGATAATTAATACAAATAATAAAACATTGATACAAAAAATATTTATTATTTATATAGCAAAACATTTTATAAATATCAACAAAAAATAACATTTTCAATTTTTTAAATTCATAAATCAATTTTTCAAATTCACATGATGATTATCAATTATGACGGAGTCTTTTAAACTCCATTAGAGGCAGCTAGTTAACAACGCTGTAGATATATATTATATGTAGATGTATATTTTTTCGAATTCTCATTATTTTTGCTGACGTTTCTATATATGTTGTTCGCGAATGTATATTTAATCGCGATGGTATAAAGTATTAAGCTCTCCTCTTTTGAAATATTTAATAGCTTGAATATTTCTACAAGATGGTCCTTGTTTTATTGAACCGATAGATATATACGTTTGAACATTTTATCATATTTATGAACTCAAAAAAAAAAAAAAATATATTTGATAGTCGGCAGTTTAAATATAAAGAATACATCGCTAACTGCCAATGATGGTGGAGTTCTATAACACATAAATTATACACGCGCGAAAGTATGTATACGTAGAATTATAAAGGACGAAGAAATATATACTTGTGCCTACTTTGCACAAAATGTAGATTACTATAACGACGGACTTAACCGCCAAGCGAAATTATTTCCATAATTTATAACCGTAAACCGCTGGCGGCAGGTATGTAAAGAGCGGGTATTATTATTATGTGAAAAAGATGACGTATGCTCCTGGCAAACTTGGTTTTTTTTTCGACAATAGGATGCACCACTGGTGTCCGCAAAGTAGTGTAATTAAAAAAAAAAAGACGCGTATGCACAATCGCGCAAATATACTTTTACAGTGACTCATACACAATTGCGTACAAGCGAGCAACTACATTTTGAGAGAGAGAGAGAGAGAGAGAGAGAAAGAGAGAGATTTTGCACTCGCGATAACGAACCGTCGCGAGTATGTAGAATTTGTAGGAAGAACTGGTTGAAATTGCTTGAATTGCGATAGCAAGTATATTAATATTGTATGTTACTATATTCGACTCGAACTGTTACAGTTCCATCCACATTGTCGCTTAGAATTTAATATTTTCGTATTGCGTTGCATAAGTTTTCTAATATATTTTTTAAAAATAAGTATCTATGTTTTTCATGATATCTTTGTAAAAAATAAAGAGACGCGGATATTTGAAGTTTACAGTTTTCTCTATATTTTAGAAGTATTTTTTCAGAATATATTACGCTGCAATTCGATAGAGCTTGTTTTTATTTGAAGGCTTCTAGAAAAGTTTTATGTGTGTACCAAAAATATTCTTCACAATAAACAGAAAATAGTTAAAATATCGTGAGAAGAAAATAGTTAAGTTATTCGGATAATTATTTTGTAAATACACAATAGATACTTTTTTTAATATGATGTACAAACTTTTGTACATGTTTTGCACACTCGTCAAGTTTTTTTTTTTGCAATACTAAGATATTATTTTAGTATTTATGCCTATACTTTTTATGCCTATACTAAAATATTAAAAGCGAGCGTATAACTTATGAGAGATGGTAATGTATATTTGATCACATTTATGTTTACACACACACATATTATGAAGAAGTGATCGTCTCGACATTCCTATCGTTATATTTCTTTACGTTCGATCTCAAATTTGTGCAAACACTTTGCGTTATGCAACATTATAATGTAAATCGTGATGGTTTATTAGCGAGAGAGACGAAGTCGGAAAAGAAAATTTCATACTCATTAATCAGCGTGTCCATAAGTAACGCACTAGGGAAATTCAATTACCTGCGTTCGTTAAAACAAATTTACTTTGTATTGCTACTGCGATTGCGGATTTTAATTTGTTCTCCTCAATACATAGATACAAATGTACAAATACATTCTTTCCCCCTCGGTTTGCCAAGCGCGCGCGCGCGCGCGCGAACGCTACGTATGTGCTGTTTCGCCTGTACAGTCTTCATGCTGTGTATGTGTATGTACATGCTTTTTTATGCCCTTTCAATCTACGTTTATTCATTCTTTTATGGATACCAACCGGGCTCGCCTTTCATTTTGTTTCAACGGAGGAGGAGAGAACCGAATGAAAAGTTGAAACGAGCGGAGGAAAAGAGTAGAAATAAACGAGCGTCGGTGGCGCGGAGGGGCGCAAGAGGGGACGAAAAAGGAGGCAAGGAGAAAGGGGGCGAGAGGGGGTGGCGGGTTGTTACTACCGCGGCGGTGCGAGGGAAAGGACGGGGAGGAAGTCAAGGGAGAAGAGAAGGGGAGAAAGTGAGAGAGGCTCGCTCTCGGAGAAGGAAGAGTATATAAACCTGTAGAAATGCATTAGAGGTACCTACCTACGGGCGATATTACCCAGGGAAAAATTCTGCTCCTCAAAGGGTCGCCTCCGAGTGCTTTTCAAAGTAGATTTTCGGAACGAGCTTGTTCGTCGATCTTTTTCTTGAAGAGGGAGAGACAGACGCGCGCGTGTCCTCCTCGAAAGAGAAGAAAATCATGTTCTACTTCGACAAACACGACGATGCGATCTATCAATTTAATCGTTTGTTCTATTTTCTAGCGTGTTGATTTTTAAAATGTTTATTACAGTTTATGTGTTACGCGGATCAAAGCGAGCGCGATGAGGTTCTGTTACGACGAGAGAACGTCGTTTACGACGGAACGTCTATCACTATGGGAATAGGATATTTTATATTTTTGCGGCGGAAAATAATGATAAAAAAACATTAGAATAAATAAGATAGAATTGGATGCTTTTGTTTGTAGAAGATATCCAAATCGAGATTCGATTATGTTATTAAACGTACACAAACACAATCGTTATCATTTGCGATTTATTCCCAGCGATTTGATACCGCGATCGATGACATTGAAAATGTGTGCTTTTCCTGAACGATCATTTGATCGCGATGCACACAAGTAAAAAATGTTGTCGTCGTTGTCTCTTTCGTGCATTAATATTCGCCGTATTATTACCCTTGTATAGCGGGGGATCCGACGGATGGATACGCACGATCGGAAACATTGATCGTGCGATGCCAGACACGACGGTATTCTATGGAAGAGATTTAATTTAGACGAACGTTTCAAATCAGATTGAACCGGAGAATATGGACGTTGCGTAGTAGTGGTGATGGTGGTAGTGGTGGCAGTGGTGGTGGTAGTAGTAGTAGTGGTAGTGTGGTGGTGGTGGTGGTGGTGGTGGTGGTGGTGGTGGTGGTGGTGGT
>NW_018021054.1:9257-20829 GCF_002006095.1 Pseudomyrmex gracilis
TGGTGGTGGTGGTAGTGGTGGTGGTGGTGGTGGTGGTGGCAGTGATAGTGGTGGTGGTGGTGGTGGTGGTAGTGGTGGTGGTGGTGGTGGTGGTGATGGTGGTGGTGGTTCTGCTGCTGCTGTTGCTGAAGATAGTAGTAGGGTAGAGAGCAATATATACGAGTAAGTGAGACAAAAGGGGTGAGAAGAGAAGAGTGTGGAAGCGAAGAAAGGGAGGGGCCCCTCATGATGCGGGGGATGAATGAGGGCAGAAACACAGATCGGAATGCCGACTATCGAATACCAAGGAATCGGCGCAAAATTAACCACATTTTTCAATCGTTGCAATTACAAACTCGTGTAACTCTATCGCGATTATAAATTAATATCTGCACGTAACATATACGCACATCAGGTTGGTGTAAAATCTATGTTGGGAGTTTTTTTTGGAAAGCAAAGGTATAGTTTTTTGAAAATAAAACTTCACACGTTCTAAATTCTGCGAGCAAAGTTTTGCATAAAGCATTGCGCAACTGTTTTTACAGACGAAAAAAAAACATCGAAGCCACAACGTCGACTTGATTAACAAACATTGGTTCAATCTTATATCACAAATATAAAGAGAAATGTTTTGCTTCGACTTAATATTTGTGTGCACAGTTTTGTGTATCTTTCCATGTGCCGAGGATTTCTAAAAGAGAATCTTTTCTCAAAGGTACACATGAAGACAAAAGTATACAACGATTTATTTTAGAATACAAAGATCGAGAAAGAAAGGCACTTCGGGATATAGAGAACGTCGAGGAATTAACAACCCGAGCGAGGATCTACGCGTGATAATGTACATCGTCGTTATAACCAACGCGACTGCACGCGCGTGTACGTGCTTCTGCGATATTTTTTTGTCTTTGTTGATTCACATTTTTTGGCGCTTCGTGCGGAAAATTTATTAATGTAAAACTTCGAGATTTGATTTTTACCATTTGATGTTTATACCAATCTCTCCTCGAAGTATTGTTATATGAGTGATAATTGCTTCTCCTGTAAATCGCGTAGAGATCGCGATCTCGCGGCGAAAAGTACATCGTCATTTTAACCGACAATCAATTCGGGAAGATGAAAAAGGGGAGAACAACATACTTTTATGCGCGAAACTACTTGAATTTCTAATACAAATAAATATACGAGCGTTATTTGCACATTATAATGTTTACCATTTTTTATCTTTGATTATTTAAACATTGACACAGGATTAATAAACACGAAAGTTTTCTATTTTATCGTTTCTCGAGTAATTGATGAATCATTTGTTCCATCTCGGCTCTGTCTTTTTCGCATCTACGAGTATAATTACAACAATGCCGATTGCGTAAAACTATTTTCCGTGCCACGCGGGATGATGTGTAATATCAAGATCACAACTCTATCTCGAATGACATCATCATTCGCAGCAGTTCCAAACGCTCTTTAGAAGCCAACGTGCACGCGGAACGCAATGCGCTCCAAAAGTTGTAAGCTTTTCGTTACAACGCGTCGGCAAGTATAATTAAAAAAAAAAAACAATATTTACCGCGGCTAGTGTTAGCGTAAACGCTTTATTTTGCAGGATTATTTATGCGCGTATATAAAATGGTTACAGCACGCAACAACATCCGCAATCTGAACCTTCCGGAGTCGAAACACGGATTAATGGCGATATTATTTTTGATAACTGTCTTACAAGTTTGCGCGACGCGTTTATCTCGAATTTGTCCGGTAAATTAACCGTATTCGTGAAAAAGCTGATTTTTGATTTTCTCTCGTGCGAATTATCGATTATCTTTACACGCGCGCAGATCTAAAAACCGTTAAAAAAAAAAAAAAAATCGGCGATCGCGCGTCTTAGTGTCGTTTGCACAACACTCACCTTGTAAGCGTACTGGTCAAACATCCTGCAGGCGTCGAGATCGCTATTGAGAACGGAGTAACCGGCGTCCATGCTGACCCGACGCTTCTTCTCACCGCCTGGAACGAGTCCTTGTGAATGAAAAGCCATCATCGATCACACACTCTCAAAACACATAGCTTGACAAAAACTAATACCGAACAAACTGATCGCGATTGCACCGACTATACCGTCGCTCATTGTACGACTTGCCGTCGTCGTCGTCGTCGTCGTCGTCGTCCTCGTCGTCGTCGTCGTTGTCGTCGTTGTGCGCGCACCGACGACGCGAAGTTAGTCTTCCCGTGTCGCGTGACACACTCGACGATGATCGAGATAATCTCACAAAAAAGCCCGTTGTGGTTTTCTTGCGTGGTTCTCCTCCTCTCTCGCGTTGCGTTTTTTTAGGATTTATATGCTACTACTTAAGCTTTACGTATTTACTTTTGTGCGATCGCGCGTGATTGCACGAAACACCACCGTGAGAGTCAACGACTCGCGCGTGAATAAATTTCTAGCTGACCACTTCGCGCGATCTAACGCCGACTAACCTCGACGCTTTCGATTATCGAAATTGATCGAGCGTGTCGCGAGAGTCATCTATCCGCGGCCAACTTCAAAGATAATAAAGATTACCTCTGAATTTTTTATTAATTGAAAATGAAATGAAAATAGACGGCAAAAACAGCGCGCGCGGTATACTTATCGATTGCGAGTCGCGTCGATCGGAAAGCCACGTCGCAATATCTCGCGCTCCTCTCTCTTTCTCTCCCTCCCTCTCTCTCTCTCTCTCTCTCTCTCGACCACTGTCGATCGCGCGATCGATCGGCGCGGCGTGTACGCGCGCGGCTCAAAATAAACCGTCGACGTAGCACGTGGACGACAAGACACGATCGTCACCAGTCGAGGTTGAGCAGGTGCCAGGCGAGACGCAAGTGCGAGGCGAGACTCTCTCTCTTCTTTTCTTTTTCTTTCTCGCCTCGTGCGGTTTGTGCAAAAGAAGGTGAAAACCGACCGGTCCGCTGGCTATCGCGCGCGCGACCGAACGATCGCGGCGGTGGTAGCGGCAACGACGACGGCGGCAGTGGTGGCTTAGTAACGTTGATCGACGAAGGGGTAGCGGAGAAGCGGCCAGGAAACTTTCTCTCTCTCTCTATCTCTCTTTTCTCTTGGATGCGCGGGCGCGAACAACACGCGGATAGATCCTCAAAGGTTAGACGAGCCGTGCAACCCCCCAAGTGCGGCACGGATTACGGATGTGTAAACGGAGCGTTACGGTTGCCGTCGGGTATAAGCAGGTTAGGTTAGGTTAGGTCGCGCGTGCAACATCGCGACATCGCGCGCTTACGCGTGCTACCGCGATAGTGCCCGTCGGGTGCAGCGGCAAGGCGGGCCATCCCACCACATGAAAACCCCCGGCGTTGCTACCTGTTCTGTCTGACTGACGAGGTCTCTCTCTCTCTTTCTCTCTCTCTTTTCCTTTCTCGCCGGTTTCTCTCGCGCGTTTTCTCTCTCGGCTGTTCGATGCAACGACGAACGTCCGTTTCTCCCGCTCACGCGGGATTCGCGGAGCAGACCGACTTTCTTCCCTCCTTCTCGACGGTATGCGCGACTACGACGGGAACACGAGCGGCCCGCGTCGCACCGCGAAAACCCTAGAGTCATGGATGCCACCTTTGTACTCTTTGCAGCCTCATTGCCTTCTCCTGAGCGTCATGTATCGAATAAGCTCATTTTTTTTCTTTTTTGGAGAACAAGATCGAGCCTAGTATGAGCAAATCACAAATTAAGAGCGACTATCCGATATAAAAAATCGAATCGATTTTATTCTTCTATTAGCTAGTGTAAACATTATTAATATATAATTAGTATATAAATCTTTTCTATTCAAAATATATATTTATCGATTTCGATCGTCGAGAACTCACGTGAGACACAATAGCGATATTGGAGATAAAAAAATATCTCGGCACGACCTTTTTCCGTCACAATACACATAGATTACGTAGTGTATACGCACAAAAATAGAGATCGGAGAATCTATTTTTTCCGTGATTGATTTTTTGTTTCTAGTGACTGAATGGTTAGATAACGAAGACAAGAAAATCACGACATGAATTTTACACCCACCGTTTTCGACTCCTGCTGCGCGACCAGTTGACTACCTAACAGCGGGGGATGATGAGTGTGGGACGATCAACATGGAAATGGAAGAAACCCGCACGAGTCATTCAGTAGTGTGTAAAACAATCATTGTGAATCATCACGTGACGTTTCTATAAATAGTAGTAATAGTAAGTTTTTAAGAATTACTTTTACATATAGAATCAAAGCGGAACATATAGAATCAGAATTTTGCTGCGTGCATGCGAGACAGTTATTGCATTTTTTATTTTTATTAATTTCACTTTGTGTGCGTGTGTGTATGTGTGAACTATTAATATTAATATACACAAAATAACCAGAAAATTACATCAAATTCGCTTTATTTTTGTGGTAGTCATAATTGAAGCGAATATTAGTACAAAACATGCGTATGCAGTAGATATAAATATTTTTTTACAAACTTTTTATTAAATGAAACATCAAAAAGTACGAGTAACTATAAATTTAAATTACATAATATTTCTATCAGAGCTCTGCACTTGGCGTAACACTTTTCTAGAAACGAGATTTAGTCGATACTTGGATTCTGTTACTCAAGAACTCGTCGTATCATAGAACGTCACATCGCGGTCAAGTTGATCACCGGCAAACTGCGACGAGAAAGCGGCGTGTACGGAACGTTATATTACGAAGTAGAACCGATCGTTGGCATCGTAAACGTAGGGTCAGTGACGGCTAGCAAGTCACGTGGTTCGCACGTGGGTTTCATTCATGAAATGTGCTCTCTCTCGTAGGTTGTAGCCGCAGCAACACCGGTAGTAGCAGCAGCGGTGGCTCGACGGATGTGTTGGCGGTAGAACAACGCTGGTGTAGTGGTAGTGACGCGCGTATCAACAACGAAGGGAGCCATACAGTTGTAGTAGTGGGCATTAGTAGTAACGGCAGTAGGTAACAGGCAGGCAGGCAGACAGGCTAGCAGGCAGGAAGGTGGTTAGCCCGAACTGGCTGGGTTGGTTGGCAAAGTGGAGGACGTTCGTGGTGAGTGGAGTTTGTAGTGGCGTGCGGTGTGTTGGTTTACGCGCGCTGGATTTTCGCCCCGAGCGAGCCATCTAACCAGCTAGCCAGAGAGAACGATGCGCGGAGGGAACGAGCGAAAACGAGGAAGAGGAATCACGCGACCGTGGGGTCAAACGTGATATCTCTTTCTCCTCTCTTCTCCAGAGACTCTTTCTCTCTTCTCCTCCCATGCCTCTCGTCGACGTCCTAGCTCTGAGCTTTCTTAAGAGGGTCTCCCCTATGCCACGTACATCCGTTATCCGCACCCGCCGTCTAAAGATTACAACCTTAAAACCGTCCTTATCCCTCGCCATATCGTTCCACTCGCTGGCTCTCTTTTGTTCGTGGCTTCTTTCACTTTCATTTTTTCCCTCCCATTTCACTCTTCTGTAATACGCTCGTCCACCCACGTCAAACGAGCGTAAGCGGACATTCTCTAGCAATTTTACCGTGACACCGGTCGTGCTCTAATTTCCCTCGACCTTGTTACACGCGAATCTCGCACATATATTTCGAACGTGTTTGAATGCCGTAGTGTTATCTCGTTAACACTATTGACGGTGCAACCGTCGATCGTCAAAGAACTATGCACTATGTGAGCGCAATCATCTCTGTTTTCTGAAATTACCTCGCGGGCTATAGAATTCGATGCTAATAACAACAAATATGCCGTATGTTCTTATAGTGTGTACGTTTTTGATCGCAATTATTGATTATTATATTATCAATTATGCCATATCGCGATTATGCTTAATATAGCAGTAGGTATGTTAATAAAAACGACAACATCATATTTTTCTTCGGGTTACATTTTTGCGTTTAAAAATTCAAATACAGACTCTGATTAAAACGACAATAAAAATTTTCCGCATTACCGTTGCATTTTAAAAATTTAATTTTGGCAACCATGTTGTACGTCTGCAACAGTTTACAATTAATGAAACGATCTTTCGAAACATTCCTTGGGAGAAGGTGCTCAAGAAACTTTTGAATCGCGATACAACGGCGGTTCTACAAGACCTATGCATGTACATCCTTAAAAACAGCATACGTACGTTTTCAGACTTCCGAGTCTCGTTGAACGCGCGCATATCCCGCGGGAATCAATATCCGCGCGTCTCTCTCTCTTTTTCTCCCTTATACCCCTGTCTCTCCCTTCATCGACCATCTCGCTCGCCCTCTTCGCTCCTCTCTCCTCTTCGGTATACGGATCTGCACCCCTCACCTATACCTCATCGCGGGGCGCTGCACCTTCTTCGGTATCCCCGTGCACCATGTACCACCCCTAGTATGACGCGAGGCAGGATGAAGCAGAGAGGAGCGGAATGGAACGGCGCGGCCGTCCGCTTCTGATGAATGTGATTTAGAGAAGAGGGGACGAGAGAGAGAGAGAGCGCAAGTGGAATACGGTCTTCTTCCTTTGGTACCTCCGCAATCCCCTTTCCACTCACCCGCCTACCCTCTAGACTTCAGGTCCCCTCTTCTCTCCTCTGACCATCCTCATACCACCACTATGTTCCCTCCTCTATCAACTTCCACCACGTCAACCATCTACCCATCCCTCCCTCGTTTTCTACCCCCGGCAGCTACATCTCACCCAAGTCGACACACAACTACAAAACATTCAATTTGAACGTAAAGTTAAAACGAAATGGATTTTCCAGCGCGAGTACAGTCCCCGTCAAAAACTTACGGCCAGTCTATCCCGATGACTGCCGCGACGTCAGATCGCGCGGAAGTTGCTGATAACGAAAAATGGAGGATTTACATCGTCGTGTTTGTCACTTTTGTCGTGTGTAACCTAATCGGAGAGTATTCTTTGTATTCTCGTTCTTATTTTCCAGTATTTTTCCGTTAAAAATCGATTAAGTATCAGGAGCAATACGAGAATCGGAGAACTCGGCGAGACATAATTAATATTACTTTGCTTTTTCGATAGATTTTTTATGCTTTTAACAGCTTATTTCCCTTTCTTGCCGATGTTATTCTTTGTTTTTTTAGTTTGATAAATTACGATTATCGATCTTCCAGTATTTGTCTAATTTTATCGCCGTCCCGTGGCACGAGCTACCAACAGTTCCGACAAGGAATGAAATTTAATAAGCTTCCTCATCGCAAAACACTCCCGAGATTGATCAATTCTTGATGTTCGTTTCGGTAGAGGTACAACGATAAAAAATCCCTCAAGTTGTTTATACGGAAGGAATCAGCCGCGATATTATTCATCGAGTATATCCATTATCATTTGCGCTCTTAATTACGGAGAACAAAATCAACGAGAGAGAGAGAGAGAGAGAGAGAGAGAGAGAGATTCTGATTGGAGAAGATTGTATATTTAATAGACAGCTCGTAAAAAATGCCTGAACATCGATCGAAGTTGCATAATCGTAGACGTACGAAACGCGCGCGCGCGCTCAGCGAAGTTTCCTTTAATAACAAAAGTAACTCCGAGCCGAATCAAAATAAAAGCGGATTCGTGGAAGGATCTGCACTCTGGCGAATCGCAAGTGAGATATGAATTATGCATTCCCGCCTAACGGAGAGAGAGAGAGAGAGAGAGAGAGAGAGAGAGAGAGAGAGAGAGAGAAAGAGAGAGAGGTTCCCCTTCTTGCTTTTCGACTTACCCGGGGAATCGAGCGCGGGGTCCAAAACGACCGATAGAAAAATACGAAACACGCCGCGAGAAGACAGAGAATGAGAATATACATTTTTCTTTTTTCTCTTTGTTATATCTTCACTCATAAAATTTATCAAAGAATATAAGTTTCCTCTTCGCTCACGAAAAACAACAGAACGAAAGTACAGTGTGCGACATAAAAAAGGAGGAAAGTTATGTAAAATATGTAAACTATGGATTATCTTTTTTTTCTAAAAATATTCATGAAGATCCTGAATCAGCATTTTCAGTAACCATCGTGTAGCTTTGTACCTCGACTTTTCCGTCGCGTATGCATCATTGTCGATCGAAAACACGAGTAAAGGAGGAAGATTGGTATTGCAGCAACGTTTGATCTGTATAACAAGGTGTAGGTATCTGGAAAATCCGGTGAACTGCTTCGAGACAGTTTGACCTAGCCACGAGGGACTTTGCGCTCGAGTCTTCTTGTCGAGAGAGAGAGAGAGAGAGAGAGAAAGGATGAATCAACTCTGTCTATTTCGGCGAGGACCTAACCATGGTCACCCTCAACTTTACCCTCATTCTCACCCCTCGTTCTCGTTCTCGCTCTTCCGCTCTTCCGCTCTTTCTTGCATGGCCGAGTTCCTCAGCGGAAAACTGGCTTCGCTCTGCCACTGTCCTTACGTATAGCTGCCGCTTGGTCTGAGTTGATGTGGGTCGGATGAAGAATCAGGGTCAAGTTCATGGTCGTGCTAAAGAGAGCATGCTGCTGGCTGCGACTAATGCACGCGTTTTCGAGCTCGCCCCTCGATTTCGTTTTGCGCATTTTTGACGAGAAAACGAATCGTTTGACAATATCCGATATAAAACCGACGAAACTCGGAAGGAAAACTCGTGCGGTTATTTTTATCGGCGTACGGCAGACGAAGAGAGAACACGACGGAACGATAATACTCTCGACGAGCGGTGGTCAATGAACGCTTACTGCTATCGTCACAAACGAGGCGTCTCGTCCAATTAACCGTTTTTAATCTCACAAAAGAGATTTTGCATCGTTGCAGATACTTAACGCCTGCACTGCCTGCTCGGGCACAAAGTGATTTTCAGTTGAACGCTCGATCGCGAAATATTTATAAAATGCGGTCGCAAAGTAGAAAAAAAAAAAAGAGAAAAAAGAAAAAAGAATAGAAAGAAAAAACATACGCCCGAGCTTTTATTCTGCGAAGAAATATACCGAGCACGTTTGTCCAAAGATAACTGCCGCGCTAAACGATGTTTGCAAGAGAAATGTTATAATATATTTTTCTGTATTTTTAAGTCGGAGGACGTCAAAGTTGCATTTTTCTCGCTCTTTCTCTCTATAAGTAATATTAATAAATATTTAAATAACATTTGCTATATAAAGAAACATCTCGTAATTATTTTCAAACTAATGTTATCTTCATTTTGCTTTGTCTGCGAATTTCAATTTAATTTGTTAATGGCTCTTATTTTTTTCACATGTGTGTGCGTATGTGTATTATGTTTGCTTCAAAATTATCATTAATAGGTTTTTTATCATTTCTTTTTCTAATTAATCTCGTCAAATAATAAGTACTTATAAACACACAACGCGGGGAAAAGTGAAGGAAGGTGAGATGAGCGGTTTCTTCTTATTTTACGAGTTTCCGCTTTACGTGCCTAAGTATTTAGCTTCTCGCTTCGCGAAACTGTGATACTCGCTCTTCGCGAGATTACAAAAGAAAAGAGAAAATAAAAGTAAGATTCTCTCTTGGCAAGTAATGCGAAACTTGAGGAATATCGGCTAAGATCGCGTGGAAAACGTTTATTTCATACCAGTTCGCGCGGTTGTCCAAGAATTACACGCTTTTACGATCACTTCGGCGCAATGTACCAAATGACACATAATGACGGTAATGAGCGTCGATTTGCTTGTAAAAACGATCTACCTGTGTATTTACTGTTATATAGAAGTAAGGTAGGAGAGGCGATCGATACATACACATACACACATATACGGACAACTCCAGTAGTTTTAAGTTTTAATGGACTTTTTAATACTGATCTAAGATGTTTTTCATATATACAAGACGTATTTTTTCTTTGCGTACTTTTTAGTAATAACTACGTATAAGAATGCAGAGTGTTCACGTTATTGCTGGCGTTTAAAAATACACTAAGTCGGTAAAAATATAGAAAATCACAAAATTTATTTTATCCCTTTAGAATTTGTGTTTCACTTTTAATAACTTTGTACCTGCATTGTGTTATATAACGCTTTTGTAATAAATGAAAAAGTTAGTTCTTGCATTCATATATCTTTTCTCTGAAAGTCGATCATGTGCCATGTAACCGTAAAAACCGTGGAAAACTGAAAACGCTGAAAAACTTGTCCCTCTATTTTTTGCAAAATATTAATTTTCGTAAAGTTAACAATATTACATACGCGCCGTTAAGTTAATTGACTAACTGAGTTACTGAAGTTAGTAGCGAACACAAAAACGAAAAATTTAAGACGTTGTTGAAAATTGTGCATCAAAAATGAAACACACACTAGTATATCAAAGATTGCCTTCAAAAGCATAAATAAATTCATTATACTTACTTATATATATACTTATATATATGTATAAGGAGAGAGACAGACAGACAGATAGATGCGCGTATAGATGCCAGAGAATTTTCTCCGGCCTGCAGCTTCGCCTTCTGTTTCGTTTACATCGTGTGTTTAGAATTGTCCTTTGTGTTTTTCCCTTCTGTGTTCACAGAGACGTTTTCGATGTTTCACTTTTCTCGAAATTGCTAAAATCGCACGTTCTGTATTTTCGTTCCGTCATGTTTATGCGGTTGTACACCCGATGCTTGTCGCGCGAATAATTGAACTTCCAGAAAAATCCTGTTAGCGGATTTGAAAGCGTCGCTCCGCCGCCGCTTCCTCGCCGCAATTTATTCATAAGCGCGTCACAGCTAGATGCCCGGATCTATTTGGTTCTCTTTTACTGCTTCGCTCGCTGCGGCCGAGCGTAAAAGCTTAACGATCGCTGTGCTTCACCCTTGCCTCGTGTGTGTCCATCTCAGTCGCAAGAGTTAACTGTCGAATATCGTTTTTATCTTGCACGGATTATACCACCGCACTGCACCGCGACCGTGTGTCTTTCTCTCTCTCTCTCTTTCTCTTCCGTGAATGAGCGTCCTCTCGCGATTTAATTAATAGCAAAAACCTACGACTGTAAGCGACAATAATATCCACAAGACAGCATCACACATATGCCGATACTCTTTGTTACTTTTCTTTCTTTCTCTCTCTCTCTCTCTCTCTTTCGCGATTTCTCGCTCTCACATTTTTTTTCTCTCTTCCTATCGCACAAAAAGAATAATCGATATGTTGTCCGATGTATCGTGTATTACTGTTTGACGCTTTCCGCGGCTGTATGGGGTTTTTTTTTTTTTTTTTTTCATTCTAACTCATTCCTGGTCAGTTCTTTGACGAATTAATGCGTCTTCGTCGTCGTCGTCGCCGTGATCGGTTGGTTGCCTTGCAAAATTTATAGCCGTTTCTTTTTCCATGATTTATAAGCCGAAATTACACTTGTAAATAGCGATAAAACAATCAGATATCGAGAGGCGGCCTGAGGTAACCTGATTTACGAGTCCGGTTCTGTGATTCGAATTCCTCATCAGACTGTGGCACTCGTTGCTATCCGATCCTTCTCTCCGCACACGTACTTGCTAGGCAAACGCACAACGTCCAATTCAAATCGAATAACCGATCGATCGAGGCGCGATCGTTTTCTTCCGAAAGAGATATACCATTTCGTTTGTTACAAATATAAATAAAACATTTTTAAGTAATAACAAGAGATATTGCATAGTGATATATATATATATATATA
>NW_018021054.1:20834-38321 GCF_002006095.1 Pseudomyrmex gracilis
ATCTCTCGTAGGCAGGTAGAAGGAGTAAAACTGAGTCGAAAAGTCCTGAACCATTTTTTTTTATTATTTATAATAAAGGAGTAATTATTGAGTAAATCAGGCCAATCAGCGCAGACCTTTAGCCAGACGCACGTCAGTGAGCCGCGCACCTCGTGTGTGTGAGCGCTCAGTGACGTGCGTATGGCTAAAGGTCTGCGCTGATTGGCCTAATTTACTCAATAATTACTCCTTTATTATAAATAATAGAAAAAAATGGTTCAGGACTTTTCGACTCAGTTTTACTCCTTCTACCTGCCTACGAGAGATTGTACGGCAATTCTGGGACACCCTGTATATATATATCGGATAAAAATCGTACATTTCCTCGGAAAATAAAATAAAAACAAAATGAGAATATATTTTGTCAGCGCGAAAAAAGACGCCAGGTATAAAATATATGTGCATAATGCGCACGGTTTTTGGGTCTATGTATTTACACATGCAACATAAATCTTCGGGGAGATGCAATACACTGTAAAAGATAACAAGAATCAATAAACGAGATGCAAACAAATATCGCTGAAGACGCGGGACAGTCAAAGTAAGATACCAACTCGCAGAATAATCCTCGATAAGCGATTTTCTTCTTTTCGCGAGAAAAAAACGAGATACGAATAATCCAGGGCTAAAAGTTATATTGGAATAAAAAAGAAAAGAGAGAAGGTTTTTTGACGAGCGCGGTTGACACGACGGCACCGTATATGAGTTCGAATATGTCGGGAGAAGGAAGGGAAAAAAGTGTGAAAAAAGAAAGTAATGAAGCCCGAAAGAACTTCAGCGAACTGAAGCGAGAAGGACGCAGACAGGGAGATGAGGAAGAAAAAAAAGGGCAGGTTGCGGGTCCTGCTTACCACCTGACGGTTTCGTGCCGCAACTCGATCAGTTTCCCGAAGATATGTGCTCGTATTTTGACTATCATGTCATTGATTTTGATGCGAATATGTCTCTCTGCTACTTGAAAAATCGTTGTATCCGGAGACGCTTTTTATATCTCGATGGATATTATTTTAAGCCGAATCGTTTAAGCGTTTTGAATCTCTACGAAGAACCTTTTATTTGATGACACGTAAAGTATGCGAATCGATGTCACAATGTACGCCATAAAAATAATTATCTGCCTTAAAATGAAGCGAATTGGCGTCGATTTTTACACTTCTCTTTTTATGTAAAAAGTAAAAAAAAGTGTGTGTAAAAAAGTAAAAGTAAATGTATATACTTTGGTGTTATTTCATTTGCGAGAGAAATTTCTTTGATTATCGACCTAGAATATAGAAGCGACTGAGGGAGAGAGGGAAGTGGAATAAATTGTACTATTGGATAAAAGGAAACTTGAGACAGAGAGAAGATGAGAAAGAAGCCGAAGGTATGTTGTAGTGGGATAAGCGCCGCGGCGGAACAGAGAGCGAGATGGAAAAGCGTTGGGCGTGATACGTAGTTTGCAAACTTTCCGGATTCGAGAGAGTATGCTTTTCAATACACGAAAGTTCGTGCAAATAGAAGTTCCGGGAAATGTATAATATCACGAATAAGTAAAGAAATTGCATAAGTCTATGCAGAGCGCCTCTCTGCGCGAAGCTCCGCGTTCGATATTCTCCACTGGCATCTATTTTTAATCGCGTAATTATCACAACCCTTCTTCTTCTTCTTCATCATCTTCTTCTTCTTGTTCTATTTATATATCGCTTTGTATAAATAAATAAAGCGATATATTATAAATACATTCTTTGTTTAACAATACGCTTTCTTGTGATCAGTACGAAATGCGAAATTGAGGAAAACTCGCTGCGAATTCGGCGATTACTCTCGACGTATCGATGACAACGATCGTGTGTATATTCTTATCGTTTTCCGTTCACCAATACGCGGAGAGATACCCGTGGCACTTCTCCATGGGTGCTTCTTATATCGTAGAAAACGCTATTGCACACCAAGGCGGAGACAGCGCGCGTATCTTTACAGTCGGAAGAAGCTCTCTGACCCACTTCTCTTTATGGCGCCATTCCATAAAAGTTTCCTATAAATTGCATTTAGCAATGTCGACTGTGTCGCTAGAGCAGTCGAGCATCTCGTAACGGACTGTGTTCTCCTCGATGATACATGATACGCCGTACGTCATACGTCGTCATATATGACATGCGATACCTCACGATTCGCAATAGGCGACGGACGATAGGGAGCGAACATAGAGCGTATAGAGAAAAATGAGAGAGAACTATAAACAATAATGAAAAAAATGCGCGACGGCGGTAAAACAATATTGCAATATTCGAAGAATTAAATGGCTTCTTGATTTTTAAATGTCGTAATTTATTGAACGCATATTTTGGTTGCGTATCTGAAAAAAAAAAAAAACAACAATTTTTCCAAGTTCTATTAACGCATGGGCTTCGTGTCTCATTTTCTTATTCTTTTTTTTTTCTTTTTCTCCGTGTGTTCGTATAAAAATTCCACATTCTAGACGTAATTTCGAACACAAGTCGGAGCTAAGCCGCGCGCTACATCATTCGAGCACTCGTTTCAGATACGCGCATTTCAAACTTTTAATTTCTTCAGTTTTACGGCGCGTTTTATGAGCCAGCAAGCGAAGTAATGCATCCACCGCGTGGTAGGAAGAGAAAGAGGTGGAGGTGGAGATTGAGAAGGTCGAGGGATATGAGAAGCAGAATGAAAGACGTAAACCAGACCACTCGAAAAAATAATCCGAATACCACAATATCGTTTGTCTCATACTGTATGTAACACAAATTTTGTCCGGCAGAGAACTTTAGAGAGCGATGACTGTTTTTTTTTGAGTCGTTTTCGAGTCGACAGTGGGTCCAAAAAATATTTGCACATCTACATTCAATAATAATGCACGCATAATGGTTTAGGATTGTATGTCTTTTAATGAAGTTGGAAATTTAGCATTTATCAAAGAAATTACGAATGCACGAATGCATATGCAATGTGTCGCGAGATAATTTAATAGAGTGCAAAATTAAAAACTTATTTCGTATTAAAAACTTTAAGAGAATTGTGTATTTCCTATGTAAAACGCAAGTGTACAAATACTTTTTTGGCATTCAAATTTATGTATTTTCTTTATTAATTTTTTTTGTAACGCATTATTACAAAATGTTACTCCGCACATTACATCAGCACATAATCGACTATTAATGAATACTGTTTTTGTTAATGTATCATTTGTTTATATAAAGATATCATACAAAAACTAGTACAAATACTTTTTGGATCCGCTGTATCTCTAGTGCGCGATTTTGTAAACTTTTGTAAATATCAAAATCAAGAATAAAACAGTTTTCAATTTGTATACAATTGGACGAAGTTGTTCTTCGTATATTTATTTGTTCAAATAGATTCATTTGCCATCACCTGCCGTCGAAACCGCAGCTTTTAATGCTCTTCAATCATAAATCAAATCCGGTCTCACTGTATGTAAAAATGTTCTGACTACTTCAAAGGGATCACAATGACGAAGCACGATAATATTTTGCAATAAAAAGAACAAGAATGGCTGAAAACCGTCTCACGGTCAACAAATTATATATGCACGTCATAATAGATCTCAATAATTTTGTGTTAGACAGTTATTATTTTACAAAAATCTACAATTAACGTCAAACTGCTGTGTACATACGTCATATTGCGCGTAAATACGTAACGTAAGTTTTATGCGAACGTGTAATCGCAAATTGAATCGACGACTCGAGCGAGTCTTTTTTTCGCGCGACTATTGTCTTCGCGCGTCAATCGCGCGCACTAATAGTTGGCAATTTGCGTGCATTTTGCATCACTTTTCGATCTCGCGTAGAACTATTATTGTTTATTTTTATCGTTTATGTGCACGCGAGGCATCGATTAAGTTTCGATCTTAAAATTAGCTGTCGTCATAAATCGCTATGTCTCGACAATAACAAACCGTCATTAACGATTTATCATCATCATTATTAGTATTATTATTATAAAATCATAATCACGCGAATCATTCGCGTTCTTCGAACGCTAATCTATCGCTTATTCACGTGATGCATTATCAATTGTTAGGTACTGCAGATGTTAATGAAAATCACAGTCGTTAAAAGTTACTTTTCTATTAGCAATGCATGTTGTAAAAATCGACATTTCCAAGGTTTTCTTGAGAGAATTGTTTTGCACTTGTTTACGTGCATTTTATTCTCTACGTTTATTATCATAAAAAATATTTATTATTATAAAACTATTATTATTACAATATTATTATTATAATAAAAAAATATTATATATATTATAAAAAATTCTATTATTAAAAGATTTATTTCACACATAAGTTACTTGTACAATCGCAATGTGTTTTTTATCAATCGATACTTCGAACTCTGTTGTGAAATTTTGCGGTAAACTCAATGTAAATCGTAAACTTCTTGTAAAAGTAAATACAAGCAAAATCTGTTGCGAAATCGGAGATTTGACCGGAGGATCGGACAGCTTTGTCGGTCGTCGCGTGCGGATCGTGTCGCGGATAATCTGTTGGACATTAGTTCGGCGGAGAACACAACGGTGAACGGATCTATAGGAAACGGAGGGATTAATAATCGTAAAAGTCCGTGTCTTCTAAGAGCCATAAAGCTGCAGGCAATATTCTTCCGTCGTTCGTATACCCATCGCGCTTCTTCCACCTCTCTGCCTCATCGCGCGGCCGGTCTCCGGCAACCCCCTCACCGGTACTACTCACCCCCTTTTCCACCTTGCTCCCTCTCGTCGTAACTATCTACCTACCCCTCTCCGTCTCTCCTCTATCTTCGCCCGCTTCTCTTCTCGTATTAGGTATATATCTCTTTGCGTCTGTCTCCGCCCTTCTACATACTTGCTGTTCGCCTCCACCCCCGTTCGTCCGCGCGCGTCCCTCTCTCTTTCTTTTCTTCCCCATCTTTCTGTTGTTCTCTTCCCGCTCGCAGCACATCCTCCCTTCGCCGCAGTCTTCACCGCCGCGTCGAGGACCTTCCTCTCATAACGCTTACCCCTTTTCACAATTCCATTTCGCCCTCTCCTCCCACCCAACGCGCTATTCTCTTTGAACGTATTCTTCTTTACTGCTTTCTTTCTGTCTTTCTTCAAGTACTGTGCTTTCTCCTCTCGTTTCCGCGCACTCTTTTCTTCATTCCGCGCACACGGAAGTCGGCCAAAAGCAACGGGAAAAATTAATTAACCGGGAGATCGAACCGGTTAATGTGTCGAAACCATGCAGATAATATATAATAACGAATGTTATCTTTTCTTAGAACTGATTACGAGCTTTTGTGTGTTGTTATTGTTATTACATAAATGACGTTGAAAAGAAGAAGGAAAAATGAATATACTCATATATGTGATGCAAATCAAGCATCCTATATGAAATCACGAATTGAAAAATTTTAATAATTATGTGAAAAATAAATTTACGAGTGTGAAAAATTCACACTCGTAAAAATATAAATATATATATTCAGATATTTATGCCGCAAAATATTCAGCGTATCGGCTCTTACTACCTGTCAAATTTTGCAATTGGTTTATAAGAACATATATAAGTCTTGAATCTTAGTTAATTTGTTAAATAACGTTGAATCAAAAATCGATGACAAGGCCATTGCTCATAAAGCATTTAATGATTCTATTGTGTCGTTTCTTTTCTCTATGTTCTTTTATATCGCTCGTAGTATAGCTTTATCGTTGTTGGCCACGGTCCAGGGGAGAGACAGAGGAGAAGCTGGAAAAATCTAGGTCGTTCGAAGAATCCAACGACGTTGTTCTTATACAATACATGTAGATAGTTTGTCCTTTCTAAACTGCCTTTCCTCTTGTGATTCTGAATTTTACGTATTCACCGTCTTTTCTCCGTCTATCAATCCATCATAGCGTCATTAATTGTATCTGTAGACAAGCAACTTTTTCCTCGCGAGAAGCAACCGTACGTAAAAAAGAATAGTAAAGAGAGTGTCAGCTGGTAATTGAAACTAAGGAAAATTAAGACTTAAAATCGTCTCTTTCTCCTTATTATACATCAAGCATTTGTTTTTTTCATCAAAGGAAAAATACGCAAATGAGGACTGAGACTGAGTCACGACGAAGAGAACCAAGATCTCCTCGAGCGCTGACAACATAATACATAACAGACAGACAATATAATGTTAAAAAATACGTGTGTTGTGACATCAATATATAGAGTCTACCACTAAAGGCTGTAAATATACCACGCAACTGTATTAATTAAAATTTATTTTTAAAAAACATGTAAAGTGTAATTATATAAATTAAAAATAACACAATTACAAATGTGTGTGCCTACTTCTGAAGTAGACACACACACACAGATAAATGTAAATGAAAAAACGTACTCTAAAAAAACTAAGCAAAACCTAGTGTTATTACAATACGCCGAGAGAAAGAAAGTTACACGTTCGGCCAGAAATCACATGTATAAAAAAAAGAGCAGCTCGGACTCGGAAGGTCTTTCAAAGCTCAAGCACGTAGCGATTAAAGGAATAGAGCAATCGTTCTCAAAATCGCAGCTTGAAAATGATCCGAAAAAAACGTTTGAGAGAAAAACCAAAGGAAGAAGAAGGAGGGAAAGAAGATCAGATACTCTCTCAAAAAAATAATCAGCACGACTTGCTGGTTGTTGCAGTTTGAAGACGTCCCGTTGTTTCCATACATCCCTTGTCGGAGCGCGCCACTTCATCTCTACTCACCGCGTCCGTACGTACTCATCCCACTTTAGCACCCCATGGGGGTAGCTACCCGGGGGAATCAATAACCGACGAGGGAGCGCGCAGGAGGATGCAGCGATGGGGCAGGGGTTCGGCGGGCTGTGGGGTTGGGGGTGGCACGCGGAGCGGTGGAGCTTGGCTCCGCCTCCGGCACGCGACCAGCACGCGACCGTCGTCGCCACCGTCGTCGTACTTCGTCGCACGCCTCGTCTCGCCACCTCACCGTCGCCACCTCACTCGCGGCCACCACCCCTGACCCGGATCCTTTGCTCCCCTCGATATCTCTTCTCTTTCTCCCTCCGTTTCTCTCTTGTGCGCACTTCTTCCTCTTTCCGACGACGATGTCGTGTCTTCCGCTCACGGACGGACGTTCCGGAGTCCTTACTATATCCGCGCTCTCTCGGACGGCGAAGCCACTTTTCATTGTCGTCGTCGTTGTTGTCGCGTCATCTTCTTCAACGAGATCAGATTGAGAATTTAGACACAAATTTTGCCGCGATCGATGTTACGATCTGACGACGAGCCATTATCTTATGCGAAATATAAATGTTTCTCACAGCGACGTTATCTTGTAACATGCATATCTCTCTAACGAACTGTGCCGCGTGTGCAATTTTCAATAATTGTTTGTTTCACAATGCGTTGTACACACAGCAGCCGATCAAGCGCGACTTATTATCATCTACAAGAAATCATTGAAAATTTAACAGATGTATCAGAATAAAGAACTTTTCAATGTTTAATTTAACAGATTTTATCATCAGATAGATAAAATTATCTAAACAAAAAATCATTAAGCGTAGGATGCGGATTGGATTACGTGGAGAGAAACAGTAATAATGCGTATCTAAGTGAAGGAGGAAGGAAATCAGATAGAGTAAGAGACAGGCGAAGCCAGTCCCCCACGAAGAGGGGATGAGAGTAACAGGAAGGAATCGATAACAGCGTGGCACGCGGCAGCCTGCCAACCCTTCGACTTGACTAAACCGCGTTCGGACCACCGCAACTACTTGAACCCTCGCGCTCATTCGCTCCTTTACTGGCTGTTCTAGTAAGAGAGTGCTTGCGTTTGCGCAAATTTCATTTCACTGTACTACTCTATCGCATTATTACCCATCTTCAATTGTTGTCTAACGACAGCGCGACAGCGTCCGATCGTTTCGAATGTTACATCACCATCGCTGACGCTCTTCGTAGCTGGCGACGATCCTTCGACGCGACGATTAATCACGCGCTCATGATTCTCTCATCCATCAATTAATCGCGATAGATTACTATTCACGATAACATTTTTCGAATTTGCACATATATCAATTAAAGTCAGTAAAGTTGAATCATTTTTCAATGTTATTGGTTCAGTAAAGTTTATTTTATATATATATATATTTTTTTTTATTTATTGTACGTGTACATTTGTTAAGTTTCACACATACTTAATGTTACACACACACACACATAATATATATCAATTTGTGTTTTACAAAACTTTGAAGATACGATCGATCTCGAGATACAAAAGTAAGATATAGAACAATCACAGCTGTAGTATATATAGAGATAAGCTTGGTACACACAAGTTCTTTGGAATATGTTTTATTTTCAATTTCGAGATTATATGTGTGTTATTGTGCCACAGAGCTTCGCGAAATGTTTACAAAAACATTCACTAATCATTCGCTCCAAATGTAGCGCCAGTGGATCCGGAATTTGCTTTTATCAGCTTCAATCTGAAAAATAGAATATCGATTATTGAGCATCACCAAACGTTTTCGTACAAAAATAAACTTACTTATCAATTGTTAAGTACGCGCAACATATCGAGTGGCGTTTTTTTTTGCATGATTCTTCCTAGAAAGAGGGTAATATGTAATTGGTCTACTGCGCGACTCGCACACGCGCGCGCGCGATATACAATATAACCGGAGAATCCGGAAAAAGAACTCGTAATTTTCTTTCCACCCGGCGATCTGTCATTGTACGCGGGCCGGATGTTTCACATTTTTCACCACGACATATATATGGCCGCGAGACACACGGGCAGATAAACTTTTGATAGATAGCCAATACGCATATCACGGAATTTATGAAATCTAAACTTGCCAAGTATGTACGAGCGTATATATCCGCGCTCTCTCGCGCGCGCGCGCAAGCACGTCGTGCATCACGCGGAAAGCTTATTCAACGGGATCAGTTGTGATCAGCAGCGGGTGATATTGCGCGAGAAAAATCTCTCGGAAGCGAGTAACAGAGATATTTGGCAGTCTCTCGAAGAAAATATATCGGATGGCAAAAGTAGATAAAAATCTGTAAGGGAGAATTGAAAGAAATTTATATCATCCCGTAAAAAGATACACAAGAGTGTTGAGGAACGAAGATCTGATTAGAAGATTTGTTGAGTGAAGTATAGAAGAGAGAGAGAGAGACGGACTATAATAGAAGAGGTTGCGAGGTGAATGATGCAAGTGAGAGATGCGCCCCAGAAAGGGATGTGCGTAGAGAAACTGACAGAGAGGAGAGTGAGGGATGCAAACGAAGAAATGAGTGTGGATTCATAAATTGCAAATTGTGAATTGGAGAGCACAAGTTTGTATATTTTCAGGATTTACGACTAAGAAGAAGACTAAAGAACTATATATTTCATATCTCTTTTCAATAAATATCACGAGCACGCATGAAAGCTCTCGATTTCTCACATATATTCTCTGTGCATTATCTTCAAGATGCACGAGCGTCTCGAGATCCTCAGCGTGGAACTTGCGAGAGAGAGAGAACGGAGGACGGTGGGGAATAATTAGCAAAGTTCGTGAATTACCAAGATAGCGAGAAGATTACTATTGGATTAGACGCGGCCTTTTGCCGGCCCCGGATGAAAGTCCTCGACCGATGTGCGCTTAATAGCGAGACTGCCATCGCGCGAGAAGAAGTTGGACTTTTCTTTGAACTTTTGCTATGGCGAAAACACACGAAGAAGAAACACGATTCCTATCTCGATCTCAGAATAGGGATAACAAAATAGAAAAGTGGATTCAAACTGAGGTGACGAATTGATGCAAAAAAAAATCACGAAATTACTTTCGCATTTTCTGTACGTCGAAAGTAGTACGGTCGATTTTTCCTCCAGACTATGTGTGCGTGTTTCTCGTTGCTTTACAACATTGTCTCGATCCACATCGCTCAAAACTCGCGAAACATCAATTCGATGTGTGCATATATAGTCTCTGTAACCTATGCCCGCAGGATTGTCCCTCCCCTTCATACTCTCTTCTGTCCGCCCACGGCGCGATAGGACGCGCGCAGAGGATATGCGAGAGGAAGTGCGCGGACGAGAGAGAGAAAGAGAGAGAGAGAGAGAGAGAGAGAGAGAGAGAGAGAGAGAGAGAGAGAGAGAGAGAGAGCTAGTCGAGAGTAAGTGAGTGGTTGGGTGGTTGCCTGAGTGATGGCGGCGAGAGGAGAACGAGGGAGGCAGAAGAGAGGACCGTTGGACCGGAAAGAAAAATACAGTCGCAAATCAAACAGAAAACACATTTTCGCTCTTTTTATACCTCTTTCGCGTAAATATTTGTTCTGGAAATATACGTTCGTTTCGTTTCGTTTCGTTCCATCTCTAGCAGCAGCACACCGGCCTTTCTGTTCTCATCTCAAGAGCGTGTGCCGAGGCATGGCGAATATTACGCGAACACACGCTGTACCACATGTCTCGTACTTACTTTATCGTTTATCGCTATCCACCGCTAATATACTATATACTATATATATAGTATAGTATATACTATTATAGTATATAGTATATTAGTATAGTATATATATATATATACACACACTCTACATGCACATGTGTGTATGTCCACGCGTACGATGGACATCGATAATTTTTTTTTTATGTGCGCGAGATAGACCGGACGTCTTTGCACATAGAAAGGCTTCGTACACGACGAAAACACGAGATAGCACACCGTTAGTATAAAGGCGCGTCGGCACCGCGACTCGTTCTCATTTTAAAGTTCCAAGGGATAAAAGTGGGAATACTTTAACTCGGAATGAAATTTCAAAAGAATGGGCTGAGGAGATAGTGAAGAAGAAAAGAGGGAGACGGCGTGAGGGTGTTTCTCTCTTCAGCCAGTCGGCTTTTCCTAGGCTGAAAAATGTGTAATACGAGCTTGTAGTCCGCCCCACACCTTCACGGTCCACCCCTTCCCCTGCTCTCTCTCTCTCTCTTGCCTCCATGTTCCTACCATCTTTTTTTCCTCCACCCCCAACGGTTCTCTCATTCTCTCATTCTTTCTTTCTTTCTCTCTCTCTCTCTCTCTCTCTCTCTCTCTCTCTTTCTTTTCCATGTACATTCCAGTTTCGTTACTCGGATAGCTGAGCGGACATATTGAAAGTACGTAGACAATACCAAGTTGCTTTTGTGCCGCGCGTCGCTCTTGTACGAATATTATCCCGGACGAAAGATACTTGCAGATTTTTGAAGAAACTTGAAATCGGATTCGCGACGCAATTTTGATACCGCGTTGATCGACATCGATCCTTGCCGGTTGTGCTCCACTAAATTATCGATTACAGAGCCATTGCTTTTCGTACGCGTTCACCATTACATCGCTACTGCAATATTTCTTGATTGTATGTCGTGCTTCACAAGTCTAGAAATAACTATTGCAAAAATAGATCACGTCGCGCCTTTTTATTCCTATAGAGTTAGAAGTAACATAATACCTCTTCTCCTTATCGTTTTCTTGTTCAAAGAAAATTCGTATGGCAGGTACAACGACGAGGCAAAAGTCCACACGTCTTCGTTTGTCCAATCACGCAAAGGATTGTCGATCCGCAATTGGTCTGCGCCACTATAGTTACGATTAACTTGATTCTCCCCGGTCTCTCCAACCTTGCCAACTAACAATATTCGCAAGTGTGGTTGCAGAAATGTTAATTTGCTTATCCTTTTATCGGGCGCAGCTTTCACGATACATGCGGCTAAGTTATATCTAACAAATATACAATCCAATTTTCAGTTTCCTAAATAAAATTGTATGTAGTTTTTTTTTTCAGATATATTGCACGAATTTTATTTGATTTATGTTAGTAAAATAGAATTTTCTTATATAATTTGAGAATAAATGACCATGTTCTGTATTACTTGTTGACCATTTCGTTGAGAAATTCTTCCAACTTCGGTGGCGCTTGTTCATCCTTGAAGTAAACTACTTGCAACTTGTCGCTCGAATGCAATTGGACTCTACATATATGAGCGAGATGAACAATGACGCTTGATTCTATACTACCATCGATACATATTGAAACATGTTCGTTGTTTCTATAAAACTGTCTAAATGTAATAAAAAATAGTAGTCAGTATAGCACGTCGAGATTTTAAGTTTAACATGTAATTATGTTCTTTTTACCTAAACTTTTCGAGCGATCGCTCGTAAAGTGACGAACGTGAGGAATTTTTTTGAAGAAAATTATTGTACTTGATGAGACTGTCTATATGTGGAGTCCGGTCGAAATCGACGAAAATGTTTGCCGGATTCAATTCTTGAAATCTTTGTTTTGCTTTCTTGGTGTCACTTTCGTTATCGCTCTCTATAGTTACGAACGCTTTAAAATACCTATGCATGCATCTCGTATTTATCTACATACTCTTCTTATCTATTTCTTGAAATAGAAACATCTTGCTAATACATACATAGCTAATTTAACATTGTTATATGAAGAAAACTACTTAAATCTAAGAAACATGTATTCAGTATGCACGTGTTACTTCTTCCGATCCAAACATATTTAATGGAAATGTAAAATTTCGAAAACTTAAAAATGCTTCTTTTTTTAAATAATAATTTTCGCTCTGATTTACCTGCAATTGCTCACCGGATAGGAACCAAAAGAAACATTAGGAAATTCTTTTACTACGGTTGATAAAGCATTTGCAAATACTTCTTCCCAAGCTTGTATAAATACCTCTTCTTTTACAAATCTTCCGTTTGTGGAAAGCAATTCCTAAAACAAAGAACACGAAAGTACAAATTAATTTGAGAAAAATATGCCAATAAAGGTTTTATCAAGTATCATCTACCTTATATAAACATTTGAAGGATTTCTCAAAAAATACAGGTGAGCCAGGAAAAACATAAACATTGTTTAGTACTATATACGGATAAGCGTTTGGTTTGCCTGTATCTGGATTGATACCAAATTTCAGAGATGCTTTTTTGGGTATTTGAGCCATTTTGTAAGCAACAGATGAAGCGTCCTTGACTCTAAAGTGATGTTTTATTATATCCACCAATTTAGGATGATAATGTAAAGTATCATTGAAGGCTTTGGCAAGTCCTATACATTATGTTTAAAAAAAAATTAGTATGTGTATAATTTCTCTCATTCTTTAGTAAATACAATATGTTTACCTTCAAATGTAACATCGTCATGTGTAGGTCCAATTCCACCAGATGTTATAACATAAGTGTACTTGTCACAGGCATTTCTAATTTCTTCAGAGATTTCCTCAACATCATCGCTTATGACAGAGATCTGTGTATAAGAAATATTGTATTTAATATTATTATAAAAATAATAAATAGTTAAGTTTGTAACATTTAAAGAGAAAACTAATAATAACCATTGTCAGACGTTAAATGCTCACCTTTTTCACTACAATACCACATTTGTACAATAGATCGCTCATATAATAAGAATTGGTATCCTTTACTTGTGCCTTTAATATTTCATTGCCAATAACTAAAAGTGCATATATATTAAAGAATATAAAGTTTCAGCTAAGCTATTTAAATATATAGTTTTATTCTTCTGACCAATGATTCTTGCTGTAGGATGTTTCGAAGGATTTGCATAATATCGTGACGAAATTCGAGCACAGGCCACACATTTTCTCATACAAATATGAAAAAGACAATTATGTAAATTTATCATTATAAATTTTTCAAGTTCTTTATTTATACATAAATATAAAAGTTTCGGGTTTTTTTATATATTTAAGTTGTAACTTCGCAAAAATATTTGCAACGCGTATAAAACATAATCGGTGTCTCTCGAATTGGTTAGAATCACATTATCGGAAAAGTCCAGTTTTGGAAATTACATGAGCGTAAAATATATTGTATGAAGTTTTGTAATATTTGTCCTGTGAGTATATATAACTTTTTGCGTGATGTTTGGACATTCATTCAATGTAACTGAACGTCACAATAATCGATGACACTTTCGTTAAACCACTCAAACCTCAAGCCTAAAATCACAGGCAGGAAATTCAAACTCATCTCTTGTGAAAAGAAGAACGATGTTTACAGCGCTACCTGGGACCTGGGACGTGAACCAGAAAGTACCGAACTAAAAACGAGTGGAGCGAAGTTGGCGGCCATATTTAGGGCCGTATTCATAGTCCGTACGTTATTTTTAAGATCGCCTTATGGCTAGTCCACAATGAAGGTAGTAAGATTGTAGGAGTAGAGAGTAAACTATTTTTCAAAAGCGCAAACGCAAGAAACAGGTCTGGTAGAATTGACTAATCGTATTGATCAAATCAGCCAATTGACCAGCGTGATTGGTCAATTCTACGAGATCTATACCTTGCGCTTGCGATCAGTGTAGAACGGGCTTAAAACCATTAACGCGTGTAGATTGATGCTTTTGAACCCATCTCAGACATTCGTCAATATAAGATGTACGAGTCGCACATTCGAAAAAAATAAATTTTCACAAAAGGTAAAATTACGGTGGATTTGCCTATATACAACATAAATTTATAGCAATATAAATCTCTTACAACATTTAACAATGTTTACATACATTAAATTCCCACATATGCAAAAACTTTGTTAATTTTATATAAAATAAGTTTCATCTGTTCGTTTGCTCGGATAAATTAAGAACAAAGAAAGTTGAAAAGCTGACAGAACACAGCCTAGAAAGTTTGGTATTTGTAGAAACGGATCGCCCAGCAGACATCCGTACGCAAACCATTGACAGGTGACTACCAGAGAAGCCACTATAACTGGAAATGGCAAACTCTCTGCACTTTTTACTCTTATTACATGTGCCTGCAACAAATTTTAAATCTGTTAATCAGTCTAAGATAATGAGCACAAATAAATAAAATTATTGATTATTTTTATTCCTGGACTTACAAGCGAAATCAGAGGTGATGCAAAAAATAATACTGTTAGAGTACAACTAAGAAATCCTACATGTTTTGCAGCTAACTCTTTGTCCTCTTGATACATGCTATAGGAATACACGAAAAAAACAAAGCCAGTTGCTGCTGTAAATTGCTTAATAGTAGTCCACTTTTTTACACTGTATAAGAAATAAATCAGTACGTAGCATAGCTGTAATATCGCTCCAAAAATGTTTACAGATACAATAAATAAGTCTCCAATGAGAGCTCCATATCTTAACCACAAGCTGCAACTATGTAACACAAGAGATAGAATTAAAACTATGTTAGTATTTTTTTATACGTAACAGTTTTATAATACATACGACATAAAGCATGTTAGAAAGGCCAAACCCGAACTATCTCCAGTTGTGCCACTTTTAATATACTTGCTGCATACCACTCTGTAATCAAATCTTTTGCTAAACACATTCAGTATTTTAAAAAATTATCAGATATTAAACAGAGACAACGTGTACACAAAGATAGCTTGTTATTATAAAATAAAAAAAATTTAAAATTCAAAAAAGTGAAACATGGTATCACAGACCATCAGAGTAGATATAAAAAATACGGTTATATCTTTTTATAAAAAAAAAGCACACCTTATATTGATAAATTTAAATATCACGATTACATTAATACTCACATGCCAGCTAGAAATTGTAAAATCGTGCATATTGATGCAGATAACGCAAGAACATCCGTAATTTCCATCGAAATCATGACTTAGAATACACATCTCTCTCATACAGATCATTTGACACTCGGGTCCGATTTATTTTGCGTTGTCTTCGCTAGGTTGTGTACCAATTAAAAAAAGTTTAACCCCAAACAAATAATAAAAGTTGGGTAAATATATTTAAATTATTTGTCCTACACTTTGATAAAAATATTTCTCTCCAATTCTTTTAGTTAGAAAAAAACAGATTTTGAGATGACAAATGTCGTCTAGTGTTAAAGATAAGATAACAAACTTGTTTTGTCCTTTCCGTTTAATGTGCCATCAACTGCTATCACAACAGGTGTGGTTGGTTTGGTGCATATATGGCTCAAAGGACCGTTTCAAGCTAGTCCATACGCCATTCTAAGTCTTTAGGAATCGTGACACAGGTTCTAAACCGTGGTTTGGGTACAAGCCACGGAGTTGTACGTTCGTTAAAAATACTGATAAACTGAAGAAATCGGTGTAAAAACACCGAAGATTGTCCAAAAATATCTAAGCGTAACTACGCACATCTAACCGGTACGGCTGATGCAACACCTCACAACAGGTGTGTTCTACTTAAACAAAAAGTGTAAAGCAGAGAGTAGAATGAGAGGTTTGGTTTGGTGCTCTTTTGGCTCAGTAGACCTATAAAGCTAGTCCATACGCCATTCTATGTCATTTTGATAACAGGTTTAAAACCGTGGATTGGGTTCCTGACGCCAAGCCACGGAGTTGTACACTTGTTTAAATTAAAGGTAATAATAAAGAAAGTGGTGTAAAACACCGACAATTGTCCAAAACTATTCACTACGCACATCCAACCGACATGGCTGATGCAATCCAACTTTTGTGTAGAATGAGAGAGCGGGGAAGACCACGGCCATAAGAAAATATGTAATCACTTTTCGTGGACACGGGGGGTCGCGTCGATTCTCGCAGTGTAGTGAGAACTACAAAAGTGAGCGAATTTACTAAAATATCTGTGATCTTATTGGTCAGGAACTAGTAAATTTGCTAATTTTTGTAAATGCGACTTAAGGTCTGTTCTTTTTCCGTACTTTGGCCGCACTAGTTCACAGTCTATCTTTTTTTTATCTATATTAAGCCCGTTCTACATTGACCAGCGTGATTGGTCAATTCTACGAGATTTATATCTTGCGTTTGCGCTCGCGATCAATGTAGAACGGGCTTTAGTTTTACGATTGCGATTATGGCTGCGGTCCGTTTCATGCTTAATCGCGCATTTATCTGTAATATATGTCACGTATACTATAGATAAATGTGCGGTTAAGCATGAAACGGACCGCAGCCTATATTGTCAAGTGAAACCTATTCTTCCTCCACATCTTTAAAGGGTCGTCTACAATGGAGAGTTTTAGACTGTAACAGTAAGAAATTGACAAATCACAGGCAAAGTACAGAAGAATAATCGATTGTGATTTGTCAATTTCTTACTGTTACAGTCTAAAACTCTCCATTGTAGACGACCCTTTAAAGATGTGGAGGAAGAATAGGTTTCACTTGACAATATAGGCTGCGGTCCGTTTCATGCTTAACCGCACATTTATCTATGTGCGGATAAGTGCGGATAATGGAGAGTTGTAGTAGGCCATAACAGTAAGAAACTGACAAATCACAATCGATTATTCTTCTGTACTTTGCCTGTGATTGGTCAATTTCTTACTATTACGCATGATGTAAATATACCAGGTGTATCATTCCCGTGAATGCGCAGTGGTTCAAGTAATGGCCGCTCTCCGAACCAATCAAAAATTTGCCCCAAATTTTAAAACTAGCGTAGTCACTAGCAGTGTTACAAGATAGGACAGGTTAGAACAGTGTATTAC
>NW_018021054.1:38706-81676 GCF_002006095.1 Pseudomyrmex gracilis
TATCATATTTTTCTACATTTTAATTTATCTGTATTTTTACTCAATTATTTTTATCAATATTATATTTGAATTTCACGCCAATTTTGGGGCAAATTTCTTATTGGTTCTTTCCGTATTCAGCCGCCATTATGCGCAATGATACACCTGATATATTTACATCATGCTATTACGGCCTACAACTCTCCATTGTAGACGGCTCTTTAAGGGTCGTCTACAATGGAGAGTTGTAGGCCGTAACAGTAAGAAATTGACAAATCACAATCGATTATTCTTCTGTACTTTATCTGTGATTGGTCAATTTCTTACTATTACGGCCTACAACTCTCCATTGTAGACGACCCTTTAGAGGTTTGTTCGCGTCGCACGCCCCAATATGCTTTGTACTCGCCCCCCAACGCACCCTTAGGTTTGTTGTTTTTTTCCCTGAACTGGCTGCACTAGTTCACAGTCTGTCTTATTTTTTTTAAATATGGATAAAAAAAGATAGACTGTGAACTAGTGCAGCCAGTTCGGGGGGAAAAAAAAAACAAACTTTCTATATACGCGCAATATGGCGACAGCATTTCTATGCTTTTAGGCAATTCTAGCGAGAGACAAACAACACGCCAATTTTGCAAATGCGCCACGTAATACATCAATAAACATTTGTTTGTGTCGGCTTCCGCGGTTTTTGTGTTGTATGACGGACATCTGTCTGGTAACAATTCGTGGTAATTGTGCGAATGAATCGGCAGCCATTTTTAAACTGCCCACTTACTATACAGTGTATAAAAAGGATATGGATAATGGACCTTGTGTTGCGAGATAGCGATTTCGAGCGAATGAGATTAAATGGGGCGTGATTGTTAGCAAAAGAACAAGAACAAAGCAAACGAGTCGGGAATAACTTCGTCGGAGCGTGTTTGATCGTCATCGTCGACGTCGGGGCCGTGATCGTCGTCTTCGTCCTCATTGTCCTCGGCGGATTACCAACCAACACCAAGAGCGAGACTATTTTTCTTCTCGTGTGCGCGTAACGAATAGTGTTCGAATCGACGAGCGCATTTCTTCTCCGTGTAATTAACGTAATAGCGAATTGTCAACATTCGCGACAGTTCGCTCGGAATATGCCTTTAAGTTCACATCCCGTATTCTTGCTAAGAGAAGCGCGTGGTTCGGCCGATCGTTTGCACTGATCGAACCGGAAGAGACAGAGAGAGAGAGAGAGGGAGAGAGAGAGAAAAGAAAAAAAGAGAAAGAAAGAAAGACACCGAGAGATCACCACGAGGTAGGATCACTAACAATCATAATCCGAGGAATCTGGAAGATCCGAACGCGTGCAACACAACGATGTCGATTCTAACATGCGAGAGGACGGATGCAACGATCGTGTCTCTCGAATGTTAAGTTTCTATAATAATGGCAGATAATGTGCACAGAAAATCGCACAAGCTGTCGGATGGTAGTAGAAAAATTTCTAACCCGGTTCACCGCACGACCACGGAGACGATCCGGCTGGGAGAAATAGAAAAGCTGCACCAGCCGGTCACTCTCATCGCGCCGAGCAACGTGCAACAAGCCGGGAGCGGCAACCAGTGCAATCGGAAGAAAACGTCGTCCTTCCAGATAACTAGCGTTACCGTAGGCTGCCGCATGAGCAATGATGCTGGCGAGGATTCGAACGATGATCTGGACGAGTCGCACACGGAAGACAATTCTGTCGAGCACTCGCGCATCACCGACATCGACATCGAGACGCCTAGCTACTCCGAGGACACTTTCTCCAAGGAGGACGTGTTCTTCAACACGAGCAACGCCGCCCTCAGCACGGCGCCGGTGATTCCAACAAGTTCGCAATACGGCTTGGCGATCGTGCCCTCCGAAGGTGGTAATGCAAGTAACTCAGTTAACGATAGCAATATCAACACCCTGGACATCACGTCTGTCACCGACAAGAATATAATAAACTTACTGTCGAGTAACGTTAAGCAAGATGCCGATCTGCGAGAAGTTCACTCGCACGGTAGAAACGAGAGATTCAAGGTGGTCAAGATCGAGAGCACGGAACCTTTCAAGAGAGGACGATGGACCTGTATGGATTACTTGGATCATACATCGGTTAATCAACCGACCGCCATCAGTACTCCCAAAGTGTCTGATCCGAATGAGGTGTGTATATCTTACGGGGTGACTGACAGCGGAGTCGTTGTACCGGAAGCCGCCAAGCAATCCGTAGTGACTGACGATAAAGGGATTAGTATCGACTCCAACGGACCAGTTTCGTCTCATCCAGATGCAGTGCATACGTCGATTGCTGTATCGAACAATCCCGCTCAATCGGTACCGAGTGCGAACTACGCGGTAAATAACTCAATACCTCCCAATGTACAGCATAATCCTACGCAAGTTCAAACCCAGGCCAAAGTGCAACAGCCCACACCGGCGCAGCCAATTCCGCAATACTTTCAATCGCAGGCCCAGCCAATAGCTACCCAGCAGCAGCAACAGCAACAACAACAGCAGCAGCAGCAGCAGCAGCAGCAAAGTGGTCAAGGATCTACGTTACCTTCCAATTTGCAGACCGCTCATCCTAACAATCTGAGTCAGCCCCAAAGTATGCCCCAGGGTTCTATTCCTCTCATGACACAGACTAATAATAGCACGGTGACTGCTCAGCAGAGTATACCTCATTCGAAGGAAGAAACATATGTGACAGTGAGCACTCAGAATCAATCTCTGCCGGTGCAAAATGTTTGTCCAGCGGCGGTGCAGCAAACCTCGGCACCGACCTCCCAGACACCAAACATACTTGTTACGCAGCACCAGTCGGACGCAGCTGCCTGTCAGCAGACTTTGCAGACGCAGAAACCGCAGATGACACAGATTTCCGAGCCACTAACTGCCATACAAGGGATGCAAGGCATGCAAAACATTCACACGGTTCCTCAGACGGCAAGCGCGCCGCAGCAAGCTTCTTCGACAATTCATCCATCCGGCGCATCGGTGCAGTCACAGGTGATCGCGTCCACGACGCAACAGATGCAGCCGCAAACGTCCACCAGCACTGCTCCGGTACAGATCACGCAAGTAACGGCCAATTGTCAGAACGTCGTAGGCGGATTGCAGCAGGGAAACATAGCGTTTCATCAGTCCGATCCAGAACAGGAATCCATCACCGGCATTGTTCCTAATTCCACGAACGTACAGTCAGCCGACGCGACTCTCCTCGAATCATTAGCCGAAGTTACGCAGGGCAGCGACGAGCATCGTACCCTCGAAGATAATGAAAGGTAGTCTCTTTGCAAATTTAAATTTAATCAGAAAACCAAACAGGTGTATTTAGATAATTTAACAATAATATGATTACACATGACGACTGTTGAAACTTGTGCTCTTTTTAACAAGTTGTTTTTACATGGCTATACAGATATAAATTTGTTTTTGTACGAATAAATTTATATAAGCAAGTCTACATTGCAGTATGTCGGGGACAAGTGCTGTGGCAATTGATAATAAAATCGAGCAGGCTATGGTGAGAAGCTATTACAATAATAAAAGTCATTTACTACTTGTCTGACTTAACGCATGATAATGCTGGAGTACACATTGTAATCTTCCGTAGGATCTGGTTAAAAGTCATTTAATGTTCGCGGTAAGAGAAGAAGTCGAGGTACTGAAAGAAAAGATAGCCGAGCTTATGGATCGTATCAATCAATTGGAGGCAGAAAATTCAATATTAAAAGCACACGCAACTCCGGAAACTCTGGCTCAATTGAGCCAATCGACAGCAAAATTACCCCAAAACAGTTCAGGAAGTGGTCAATAGGTAACCGTTGTACATAAGTTTTTATCGATACTTTGTCAAATATAAGTATAATAATGGATAACATAATTATATTGTGTATATAACTTTACGCGATTTTTAGAAATTTATATATATATAAAAATATAATGAGATTTATTATATTATATACATAAATATATCTTAGCATTATTATTATTACTCTTTTTATTTAAAGTAAATTAAAAATAATGTATTATTTTTTACTATTTCAGTTTAATTGTTTAGGAAGAACATATTTAAAACTGTAAAAATTTGAAGGTTTCTTCTTTCTAAACATGATGAAGATAATTTTGAAGATATATGTATATGTATATGTATGTATGTGTATATAATATATATGTATATATACATACATATATATATATATATACATGTACACATACTGTTGATTCTAGACAAAAACATATACCAAGTACTAAAGCAACGCTAGGAACAGAATGGACATTATTAGAAACACGATTTTCTAACGTATTACAAAACAAAAAAATAGTAACAATACGACAGGATAGACAGCTTGACATTCCTTGTTTGCTATTGTTTTAATACTGTATTTTTGATTACAAATTTCATCAAACTTACACAGTGTGATTGGCAAAGATGATCAAAACTTATAACATTTTTGAGATATTCTATTTAACGTACATTTTTCTCATTTTCTCTTATTTTTTAATGATTTTTAGAATCTTTATAGTAAAATTTTGATTTGATGGTAAATTGTGGTATCCAACACATTTGCCACTTCAATATGAAATCTCATATTTTATAAGATCTGCTCGTTGTAGTCTGGTTTTTAAAGTTATATATACATATATATATACATATATGTATATATATATATATATATANTATATATATATATATATATATATTATATATATACATATATATATATTGTAATTACATCACAAATCAATATTCAAGGAACTTAATGTTAGTATGGATACAAAACCTGCAAATTTCCTGTCATCTTATGTTACATTTTTAAACATGCCTAATAAAAAAATTTTTAACTGTATCACAACTGTGAAAGTTCTTAGTGAGAAATTTTAATCATTTTTATGAAAAAAAATAAAATATTTGTGTAAAGATATAATTAAAATAACATCAAACTAGACAACTTTATCATATTTAAACTCATTTGTTATTATCGAATCTATTATTTGAGCAGAACATTTGTTTGCGTGTTATTATATTAAACAAACAATTCAAGTAAAACTTAAGTAAAAAAGCGATCAGGTAAGTAAAATTTTACTGTATAGTTTTAAAGAAAATTTTTATTTGGTCGCTATAAAGACTAAATATGGATGACACTTTATGTAACATAAAGCTATTTACGATAAAATTGTTTTTCTGGAACAAGAAAATCAATTCGTAATTACACCTTATAAATTTATAAATGTTAAAAATTTTTTTTAAAGGGAAAAATAACAACATACAGCCTCGATCTAATTATCATTATTAATAACGTGACTTTGCCCTGTATATATACGTACAAACGTAGCCGCGCACAAAAGTTGAGTCTATACAAATCCGAAGTTCTTTGATTTTATAGCGAGAAGTAATTTGTGTCGCAAGACGTGACGAGAGCTGTACAATGGAACGTATAACCGGGAGATGCACGTGTTTGCGGTTGGTAGGTGCGCGTCGTCCGCCGGCCGAATTGTCACGGTCGGCATCGGTTGGAAACCGTCCTCGCTTGCTGGTAATGCGGGAGAACCAGTCCAAAAATACACCTGTGTGTGACATACGCAAATAAATAAGTGAATATTCATTTGATGGGGAAAGATATCAATATGGTAATATGATATTTGATAATACAATACTCACCAAATCCTGCCTTTCCACGTGCGACATCTTCTCAACGATAGACCATAGCCAACGTTTGAATTTAACTAGTCTTTCCGTCGACTCGCCGGATTCATCATTAAACGACGTGTACGATATCAAAACCGACACGTTGATGTCGCCGACTCCGTTCAAGAGAAGTCTCAAGTCCTCGGCGGTCAAACCATCGAGAGCTCCGTCGGGAAGGACATCGAAAACTCCGTCGCGCATAGCATGCAGAGCTTTATCCTGTACCTTAATCATACGAACTTCTGCGTATTTACGTACATAGTCATATACGTTGCTTGCAGTCACTTCTACGTCACGGCCGTTAGGCACAAGTTCAATTGAGCCGCCTCCTTCCTCGGGACATAAATCAATACTGAAATATAGAATAAGATTCTCTCAAGATGACAATTCGATTTTTGTTTTCATACGCGTATAGAAATAATGATTTATTAATAAAAGTAATTGAGAAAAGATAGAAACAAACTGGAACGAGTTGTACCTGAATGTGAGATCCAAGGCAGAGAACAGACTGTTACTGTCTTTCGTTTCAGCATCGATAACCAATTGTCGCAGGCTCTCGTAAATAACGGAGTCGAAGAATGCAAGATCGTGGAAACGTATAGGCCTTCCTAGTATATACTTAATTACATGGCGATTTAAAAATAGCGGACAGAGTTCATTTTGCAAGAGACATAATCCTATAAGTCTGTAAAAAAAAAAAAAAAAAAAATTAAACATTTCATTCAACTTGTTCCCTGTACATTTAGGATATAAATCATCACAGTCGAATCGGATGGGTTCTGATATTTACCTTCCTACATTTCTGAATGCATTTAATCGTTCGTAGCTACCTCTGCCTTGTCTTGGCGTGTAAAAGCCACGTTTACCAGGAGAGTAAAAAAGCGGCGCGTTATCTTCCGTATCATCCATAATGCTGTTTTCTAATTTCTTCTTATTCGCCGTACATCGTTCAGTCAGGCTGAACACATCGAGGTCCAGTAACGCCTCGCTGGCCAGATCTTGCGTGTGACTGTGAATCAATTCGAACGCTTCCTCTACTTTCTGACGGAGAGCGTCCTCTGAAGCGAGCAACATCAGTAATTGCGCCGGTGACAATTCGAGTAACATACCAGTGATCTTTTCAGCCAAAGCTGGTCGTAAAGCATGCACCTATATTTCATCAAATAATATGCATGAGATAACAATCAATTTATTTTAATAAGATATTTTAGATTAAACGTCAGATATCTGTCTATACAAAAATGCAAATCTTGTTTATATAATTTATAAATTCAAAAACCTTGGGGTATAATCTGTCACCAAGTTGTTGTTGATGCATGCTCAAATGATCGTTGGAGTGATTGATCGGCAAGGAATGAGGATGATGAGGATTACTAGATGACGAGCTACCAGGTGCGGAAGTATTATTTCCTTCAATCGAACTCGATGGATGGAAAGAACGTGCGTCGAAAGACAAAGCTCGTCGTGTCTCACGACACTTTCCAGACGACCGTGTATTCTGAAATAAAACAGAAAAACAATGTTATGTGACATATTGAGTCAGAGGACTCATCGATCCTTATTGATTAAAAAGTGAGCATACTTGTCGTCTAAGATCGCGGTCACGGTCCCTGCCTTTCAGTTTTTGCAAAACGTTGTACTGCGTATATTTCGATCCTACTTGAGCCGCTTCGAGGTTTGGAAGTTTCTCATTTGCGAGCAATGCCTGAAAGCGTGTTTAAAAATTAGTTTAGCAAATGATGTTCCAGTTCAGTTTTTTTCGTTGATTTTATATTCCGTCTTATATACAAACTTCAGCAATGGCGGTATAAAAACTTCGAGTAACACCAGCTCCTTCGCCAGGTTCATCCTTGAAGAAGACTTTAACTCGACTCACTGCCAGAGGCGGTGTGTTCGAAGCTCTTCTATTATATATGTTATATTGTGTATTTAACTCCTTCATCGTCTGCACCAATAACTGCGTTCGATCTCGTTCCACCTATTAGATGTGACAATGTAATAATTACACACTTTAAATATAAGAAAAATATCTTAACTACACGTTACCTTAATAGTGATGTCTTTTTGTTGTGAATTTCTAAGTTTTTCCATATCTCTGCGGAACTTAGCTTCTTTTACGGGGAATCCTCCCAATTCGGATACTACGGATCCAGCTTCAAGACCTACATCTTCCATAAAAACGCGTCCGAAAAGGTCCAGCGACAATCGCCATCGTCCTAGCAAAATATTATGCGAGATATTCGTTCCGATAGAAGATAGCGCTCTAGCGGATTCCACTGGGCTTGTTTCGACGGTTTCGTGAGCGGAGATCTCATGGCTCGTAGCGGCCGGATCAACTTCCTCCGAGTTCTGGCTTTCGACTGTTGGAACAACCAGTATCTCAGGCGCGCCGGCCTTGCTTGTGTTCGATTCCTTCGATAGAATAAATTGAAAAATAGAAATATTGAATATTATATTAAAATATAAGACAAAATATACTAAAACATAATTGCGATACATACCGACACAGTTCCAGCTCTAACTATGACGGTTCTATTATTTTTGCACACATCTTTGCTCTTGGTGCTCGTTGCTGAACTGGTTTGATTGTTCGTAGATACTATAATGGGTGCTCTGTCAATCTGTTCTGCTACGACAGACGAATGTCCTTCGTTAGCGTGATTAGATTTCAATTTATCCTGAAACATAATAATACAATATTTGAATTAATATATGTTTTTAACGCGTTTGCTGAATAAGAACATTTAATTTGAAAGCGCTGCTTTTTGATATTGTAGAAAAAAATAGTACCGTATATTTGATAGGATTAGAACTCTCTCCAGTTGAGACGGAGTTTCTTCTAGATTCTGGATTAAAATTCGAAAGTGGTCCTTGTACCACTTGACCGAATGTCGGAATTGTTACGTTCTGACCGTCTGTACCTCGTGCGGAGAGACCCAATCTCGTCGGCAAACCTTCCAAAGGATTTTGGCTAGATCCTGTATTAGAAGTCGGTTGTCTCGGAATACCGAAAAGATCTTCCCGTCTCGAGTGTGGCTGCAATAAATGTGGCTGATCAGCTAACGGCAACGCTTCACTCATTACAGTGTCAAATGGATCTAGAGGCGGGCAACCAAGGCACAATGTGGAATCTGATCTTTGTAAGAAAGGATGTTTCCTTCCTTTCGGTGTCGAATTGCTGTGATTTCCGGATCCGCACATGGGCACTTGAAGTATGTCCGGGTAATCCACGGAATCTGTCTCCATGGCGGTTGGTGCCGGTGAATTATATTCCTCGCTTTCGTCATTATCGTTTTCGTCCTAAAAATAAAACTTTGTTGTAAAAATTTATATTTTTTGTCCAAATCTCGTCAAAAAGTTCAAGAAAAACCTAACGTCAATTGTTGCGTAATTAATTTCACAAACCTGATCGTTCCAACTGGAATAACTTGACGATTCTTTTTGAGTCTCGCCTCTATTAGCAAGCGGTTCTGAGAGAGAACGCATGTAGTATACAAGCGCGTCGAATACATAAGCGACGTGTCTTAAAGCGGAAACATCTAGAACTGGTAAGCTGTCTCTATGCTCGCTGTTGTGAGCGCGCATTAATGACAAACAGTAGGATAAGAATTCACGTCTCGCCGAGTGTGCGTCGCCACCTAAAAAACATCGCAAAAAAAAAAAAAACAAATTGTTAAAATTCTCTCTTCATTGCACTGTTAAAAAATTTAAGTTTAGCTGTAATAAAATTACGTAACAAAAATATAAATATCGCAAAGATACACAGTTGAAACAAAACAAACCTTCGCGTTCCCTACTGCTCCTCGGAGGCTCGCCAACGCCTGCAAAACCAACGGTGAGTCGTGTTGAAGCTTGGGGAGTGGAGATATTCGAGCTCGTAGCGATACCACTTCGAGGATTCCGACCTGTATTTCCTTGAAGAGTCAACGAGAGCGCGGCCGTGTTGAGCAAACCGCTGAAATTACCACCGGACAGAGATGGGGCGTTATTAAGAGGATGTTCGGGGTGGGTCGGATCGGCGCTACGCGTTAAAGATACTCCGAATCTCAACTGTGCCTCCGTAGCATCCATTACCGTGACCAACCAGTCCCAGGTGGGCTTTAAGTGCGCTTCCAAATAAGACTGTAATCAGACACAGTTCTCGTTAATCTAACACGTCGTCTGAAAGCTACTTTTGCGCGCGACGAAATAAACGTGCCTAACACGTACCTGCAAACTCAAAGCGTCCTGGAAAGTGATTTCCATCAGTCGCGGCAAGGTGGGTGCTAAATTCTTATAATCCTGCATCATAACCAACAGATCGGCAATTTGACGAATAACAATTCCGAAAGCTCGCGCCAGACAACTAGCGGTGGTCCCCATGGTAATAGGTTCCTGTGCGGTCGCGACAGCCGACGTGGCAGTGGTGCGTCTTAAAGATGCAGGATCAATGAATACCAGATTACTTCCACCTGTTACCCGTAATCCCGCCGTACGCGTACTCGATTCACGATTGCGTATCGCCCATTGCATATACACGGGTGCGAGATTATTACGGTGTAAATGACCAGACGATCCACTGAAATAACATGTAAGCGATTACATCCCCAAAGTATCCTATTTTCCGGAATACTTTGCTTATTTTTTGCATTCGCATACTTTGCTTATTTTTTGCATTCTGATCGCTTATGAATCGTCTTTATTCTGTTTAGGCAATGTAGTCGAACTTGAATAAAATGAAATCTTTGCAAGAAGAAAAGTAAACTTTTTACGAAAGAAATTCTTTTGTTACTTTAGCGGTTATTTCACTATAATAAAGTACGACTGTATATATTTGTATATAAACGCGAAGAGAGACGCGAGACATATAAAACGTTATTGAGAAAGTGAAAACACTGCCGAGAAAAGATTAGGAACAGTTTACCTTCTGCGTTCTAATTGCTCATCACCAATTTGGAACTCTTCGTTATCTTGCTCATCTGTTTCTCCCGCTTCGCTTTCGTCGTCCTCCTGTTGGCTCGATTCTCCCGACTCGTCCTCGGGAAACAACAATATCGATCCCATTCCGCCGTCGGAGCCGGCGGTTGCGCCAGTTTGTACACTACGTTGCGCAGACGCTGCGTCTTGATTGCTATGATTGTCGTCCGAATCGGATTCAGTTTCCGCTTCCGCTAAGAGATCCAATTCCGTGTCTGATTCTCCGTCACCAGCCTGTTCCTCACCCACACCCCCGGCGTTTGAATCTACCTCACCGAGTGGTTGACTAGCGGCAGTTCCAGAAACACCAGATTCTTCATGTTCGCTTATATCGCCGTCTATATCCATAGGTACTTCTACGTAAGCAATAATTTTGTGTGAATTTAAATAGCTCGCATGCGAAGTAATCAATTTTATTAAAAAAAAAAAAAAAATACAATTTAAAGTATACCTTCTCCACCTTCAGCCTCATCCACAGCGGAAACATCTCCTCTTGAGATTGTTATATTATTATTTCCTTGCTGCGTTTGCAATGCCGCGTCTAATGTTTGTGAAGTAACACCACTGTGTGGTATCAGAGGTTCTATAGAAAACAGTTCCTCCGAACCATTGATCACTTCAATAGCGGAACTTGTTAGAGTAAATGGTGCCGTAGGACGAGCTACACCTAATCTGACTGGCGCTATCAACGAATCTGCCGTTTCGCATAATTCCTCTACAGCTAATTTAATTAGCGCTTGGAACACTTTTCGACACTTCATTAAAGGTTGCGACGCTTGGTTTGTGCTAAAAATAAAATATCTGATATTGATACTGTATTGTTTATGAATGTGAAAATTATCTCATGTATTCAAAATCACTCGAGTTCTATTGTATTGCAATTTTTGATAATGAAAAGAAGGAGAGAGTTGCCAATTAATAGATTACCATAAAAACACGGATATAGAATGAAACACGTGAAATTTTTTACCTTCTTCTTTTGGTTGTATTTGGTGCCATTTCTATAGTGAAAATAACAAATATGCGTGCTACAGATCTTACAAATCGACGTGCCACGTTGTTCGCTTCTTCCTGTCGTCCAGGCACAGACTCGTCTTGCAATTCTCGAATCAAAGTGGTAAGTAACGTATCGAGCATCTGCAATATCACAAAATACATTAATATTCGACATAATACCGATCTTTTTCCATCTTTTATATTGATTTAATAATAAAAATGAAATAACGATATCTTCGTATTATATTCGATTATTTTTAAGTTTTGCTCCGCTTACTTCTGCGCTGCATTTAACAAGTAAAGAATGCGTGAATTTATCCAGCAGCGCGGTACCACTTTGTCGACAAAGCTGTCCTTGGTCGCCGAATAATTGATCAGTACCGTTTTCAGAAACACCCGACATAATCATACATTGAACAGCAGGCCAATCGTTCAACAATCTTTCAAGTGCTTTTCTACTGAATCGAGGAGGTTCCAAATCATGATCAGGCATATCCGACTCTGCTCCTAAACCTGCAAAAAACAACTCTACGTGCTCACAATCAATATATGCATTATTATACACGTATGAGTTAAACCTCAAACATAACAATTAAAAAGAAAAACTTGTGAAAGATGTATACCGTCCGAAGTTGGAGCTTTACGACTAGCCGAAGTTGAGCGTTGTCTAGGTGCCGATCGAAACTGACGTTGCTCGACCAATTGTCTTCCGACTGTTTGCACTAAGAACAACAGGATGCTTTCACCTCTGAATAAAAAATACACCCATGAGATTAAATGTCACTTAAAAAGAATCAATATATGTGCGTATACATACAAATACACATTGATTCTTTTATATGTATATATATGTGTGTGTATGTATACAGAGATCACTTATGACAGGACTATTCTTCAAAACCTGCAACGGTTCCAAAAGTATGATCCAATCATAAGTAATTATCTCTCAACCGTTGTGCAACTGTTGAGTTGTCTGAACGCACCCTATATATACACACATATATACACGTAGTATTTATTTTGTGCAATGTTCACAAGATTTGAACTTCACCTTGAATTGATTTTTGTAGCAAGATCGGTGCTATTTACGAGACGACACAGCAAATCATATCTAGCACCTTGATGACCAGCAATGAGAGCGCGACACTTGCATTTCTCCCAACAATCGCAATACGCTGTGGGAGAAGTTCTCTTCAATTTGCAATCGTGACCTCTGTGACAGACACGAGCGCATTCAGTACAACAGCACAAAGATCCTGTTAATCCGCAAGTTCTGCATTCAAAAATGTCCTTAAAATAAAAACAAAATTAATAAAATTATTCCACTAGATAACATTACATGATAATGTAATATATCAAACGAGAGTATCTAGTACTTGATTAATATGTTCAGCTCCAGTCCATGTAAAACTACACGTATCGTTACAACAAGTAACAAATAACGGCGAAAGATCCGGACTGGCGTCAGCCGGCAGTATCATGGCTGATGTGTCTTTCGCATCTCTGCCTACTCTTTGTATAGTGTCCAATAAGATGAGAGCTGCGTGATACGCACGAACCGAAACAGCGAGCATAAGTGGTGTTTGTCCTTGAGCATCTCTTTTTGTGCAAAACAAAAAAAAACAATTAAAAAGTTACACAAAAGAATTACTGCTCAAAAATTAATATATATATCTCAAATCAATATATATATATATATATATATATATATATATATATGTATTCTGTTTTGCTTCAGAGTTGCATCTGAGCTCAGTTTCTTACTTTGCTGTGAGTAATTCTCGTAAGTGTGGCGATAAAATGTTACTTTCACACATGTATTTTAATATAAGCAATGCATTATGTCGTCTCTCAATAGAATCCGTAATATACGTGTTATTAGATGTTGTTCCAACTCCTAAAAAAATACCAAGATAAAATGTTAAATAAAATTTTATTAATGTGAATAGATAAAACTAGAAATTCGTATATTTACCGGACTTATTCATCATAGATATACTAGCAGCGCCTATGCTTAACAGACTGTCCTCTTCTCCTGATGTATTATCGAACGCTTCGGGCGGCCAACTCAATGTTGGAATTGGCTCTTCGATTGGCGCAGAAGTGCCGTCTACTGTATTCGATACTATTTCGCGTTCAATAACTTTGATAAAATAAAAAATGAAATTAAATTAAAAAAACCTCTTGTACAAAGAGATCATATCAAAGTTTATCTTGCAATTGTATTGAATACCCACCTTGTTCAGTTTCCTTATTAGATGTCGGTGAACACATATTGATACAGGCATGAAATATATTTCGATTTCCATCACAACGTTCTTTCAGTATCATTTGAATTTGAGTGTTTGCATTCGAGTACGTTAGATTACTCTCTGTAAAATATGTTATAAGTGCTGTTTCGTATAAGTTATTTACAATATGTATATATGTAGAATTTATTATAAATTTTTATAGATGTAAATTATATAAAAATTTATTATAACGTATATCACAAAACATAAAAAATTACATTTGTATATAATCTATATACACTTACTTAGATCTTGTTCCAAATTACAAAACACCTGCTTTACACTCTCGTAATCGCATCGCAATATACGCGGCATAAGTAAAAGATTGTCGAATGCTAATGCGATAACGGCAACCTGATTTTTTAAGTTACTTGAATTGGAGCAACTGGGAATTGGAATAGTTGCCGCACCAATACAGCTTACGGGAACTAGATCCAACCAACTAGGATCGCGTATGGCATCGGCGCAATCTTTCGCGATTGGATAAATGGTATTGTTACCATCGCGTAAGATCATAGAACATTCAATATTCTGAAGTATAAACATTAGTTTTTACTAAGCTTGCTATATATATTTCAATTATTTAATTGCTTTACTGACAAGACTATTGTAATTAATAATAAAAACTTATTAATTAATAATTTAATCAAAATATACAAATAATATATTTTTTTTTCGTTATGTAATTAATTTAAACTTTATATAGATGTAACAATTCTATGTTAACATACACACCTCTCCTGCATTTGTAAGATTAATATTCTGAGGTTGCAATCCCAAAAATGACGATATATCAGATGGAATATAACAATCTTGAAGATACCTTCCTGTACTTAAACTGTAAACCACATAACTCAACTTACTTCCACTTTTTAATATAGCATGAATACCTGTTAATATAGGTTTTTATTAATTTTTGATAAAAACTAATATAATATAATGTATAAAACTTATTTATAAAATATTTATATTAAAATATTTATATTTTTTATTTAAAAAATAAATTAGTATATAAAAATGGTTAAAAATAATTTTACACAAATACGAAAAACGATACTTACCTTGTCCGTCGGTAGATATAGTTAACAAACTATCGTTTGAACCTTCTCCAATACTGACTCTTCGAGGTGTTCTTTGGAAACAATCGGGAGCTCGTGGATTTAAAGATGACTTTATCACCTGAAAGCATACAAATCAAATGTTAAAATGTTTAGTTAAACACTTTACGTGCAATAAACAGACACGAGATTAATACCTGAAGTTCATCTTTACGCAAAAGTCTACAATCAGCTAATAATTTCATTGGCTCTTCTGTTGTAAGATCTTTTAAATCAGATGTGTTAAAATCTTTTTCTTTTGTATCTTTCTCTTTCGAATCCTTCGAAAAAAATTTCACTGCCACATAGCAACCATCAACTTTTAGGACTCTCCCTATAATAAAAAAAAAAAAAATAAATAAATAAATAAAATATATTACGCGACAACTTTTATTCTTAAATAAGTGCGATTAAACGTACGTACCAATAGGTACAGTCTTGACGTCTTCAACAAAAACGACATCTTTCAATTGCCAGTCTTCTTCGTCCTTTCTCTCAGATTCCCCTTCGCTTCGAGGTGCCATGCGTTTTTGTCGCTCTAAAATTTTACACGTAATTAGTAAAATGTTTTATAAACTATTCAAAAACTGGTATATTATTTCTCAAAATCATTCTAAACATCTTACTATGGCTTGTAGTGATGCTGCCGGTATCGCTGCAAGTGCTCGAGGCTGGCGATGGCGGAGGCGGCATGTCCAGTCTGTCGGCAGTTTCTTTGTGATTCGGTTTGTTTACAACTCCCGTGCCTCCGTTTCCATTAGACTCGCGCTTATCGGCACTCGAATTGGACAAGTGTGCACCAGCAGGTAATATTTTAAACCTGCACGTAGCATCCATATTCCACGCCGCTGATAGCAATTGTCCTACTTTTGGCACGCCGTTAGATATTGTAAATCCTAAAGAAAAAAGCATTGGACATTACGACACACCTGCTTATATGTTTTTTCTCTCTCACATACGCACACAAACTCGTTTTAGTTATAACTTAAAGACTCAACTTGTAAGATATACATAAAACTATTACCTATGGCTCCTGGTTGATAAACCGGGCTATTTTTCATACAGACGTGCGATCCGTAGCTAATATCGCTGGACAACACGGTAGATGGTCTATGCTTGCGTGATTTAGCCTTGTACTTTTCCCACAGTCTTTTACGTTGTACAAATGGTAGAACACCCCTGTGAAAAAAAAAAAAAAAGAAAACAAGCAATTAGAAATCTTACATATTATATGTGTTGTGTTGAAGTTTGTATAGAAATACAAAACGATCATACTAACCACCAATACAATGTTCCACTTTCGAGTCTCGCGACAGTGTACAGAGCGCACGTGTGAAGTGACACGATTTTATCGAGCGTAAATTCAGTGAAAGCTTGCGCCGGATGTTCGAGACGAGAAGCAACATGTGACAAAAGCTCATCAAGCCAAGTTGCTACTTTCCCGCTCTCAGTACTAACGGAACATCGGATTGCCGTAGCGGATATATTGACTATTTTTTCGGATGTCAATGCCAGGGGTATAGTTTTTGGATGATGCACGGTCGGATTCTACAATAATCAGGCCGAAGATGATACACATACTTCCCGGAAATATATGGGAAAAGTATAAAATTGTAATATCAAACTATTGCAAATATACCTCTGGATTCTTATAAGGTTCAGTTTCTGTCCATTTCCATTGGTACAATTGTCCCGTTGTGGAAACGGCAATTAACTCGCTGTAGAGCGAAACGATCTGCACGAAACGGGTTACTGGATCGCCACTGCGATCGTGCCACCACTCCAACTCATCGGATATCCATAATGGACTCTGAGAAGCTAGTTCCTTCTTTTTATTATCTGAAATATCACAGACTACAAAGTCAAAATTTTGCTCAATAAATGACACTTATAATTAATTTTATAAAGGTTTTCATGTAAAATACCTGAATCCTTCTCCCATGAATCTTTGAGAGCAGTTTCCAACCAGCGACGTGGTCCGTAATATTGACGCTCTCGCCATCTGCTAAAATTATCGCGTTCTCGGTCTCTTTCATGAGATGAACGTTCACCTTCCCTATCGTTACCTAAGCGGCGCGAAGAGCTTCCGCGACTGTAGAAATACAATTTTCTTAGAACACAGATATATGAACAAAAACTCTAATATGTATATATATTCAGATGTATTCAAAAAGTTAATTACTGTCTTATTCCAGTGTATCCAAACATATCTTCTGAAAACATGGAATCAGCATCAATTATAACGGAATGCTCGTTGCTAAAGCCACCGTCTAATAATGATATAAGATCTTCGGGAACATAACTGTCAGCTGCATCTTCCGCATCATCACCTTCTTCGTCCTCTCTTGACAACAGATTGTTTACTGCTAAGTTTACATCTAAATTTGTACGCTGAAAAATTTTTTAAATAAAATATATTCATTGTTCGCTTTCATGGATCCGTCTATATGTTGTTATTGTTGATGTTAATACCTGTAACTCTCTGATAATCAAATTACGACTTTTCCCTTGCAATACTACTTGTGCTTGCGATATAAGATCTTCAGGAACAAACGGTGCCGGTACAGATGCGATTGGACGCGAACTGCTACCACTTCCTCCTCCCATGATCACTCCTGGTGGTCCTATGCGACCACCGCTACCACTGCCACCTCCGCTGCTACCACCGCGAATTGCAGAGCTGCTACGCATAATTCGCGCACGTGAGCGAGACATTCCAGTTCTGCTGCCACTACCGCTACTTCCATTCCCGTTCGGGGTGGAATTGGAATTTCCAACATGACTTTTATTTGTACTAAAGTAAAACAGATTAATTTGTATTTTTTTCTTTTAGGTTAATCTGAGATATGCTGTTTTTTATATTTACTTTCTATTAGGTTCATTTTTACTCAAGTCCAATCTATCGGATAGCACTGTAAATGCAACTCTACATATTCTATTGTCTTCTGTAAGAAGAGCGATATGAGTTGGTCCAACCACAACACGCTTTATAGATACTTTTAGACCATTGAAAGCTGATGGTGTTACAAATCCATATCGGTTTATTTTATCCGCTACCTCCCTCAACCTAAAAAACAAAAAGAAATCAAAAACATCAAATAATAGTAACGAATGAGCTTATATAAAAAAAAATTGATTACTAAGGCAAAAGTTATTTAGTAATACATTAAAAAAAAATTTGAACTAGATTTGGTTGCTTAACATATTTCATTATGTGACTTAATTTATATTGATGTTTAATTATTATAGACTGGTATATAGACAGTTGGAAGCATAACAGCCACAAAAAAGTCAAATTAAATCTAAAAAATTAAATTATATATCACTTCTTTTTTTTAGATGTATATTTTATTTCAAGTAATATTGTATCTCTAAAGTACAATATAAGAATGATTTGACATTATTTTTTTTTTGATATAGAACATCCATTAATATAAATTATTCATAGAGGTGCTTCATAATATTATTTAATAATGATATGTTTTTGCATATGTATATTTGCCGTAGGCCCTTTAAAACATTTTGGATTCGCGAGTTAGATTTCGCAAAGGCACGCGCATTACATTTATCTCATCCAAGTGCGACAATTGCATTAGAAACCATGTTTATAGGTTGCCATTGTGCCTGCATCTTGTGAGCATATTTGCCGAAGCGAACATGCACTTTTATTCGTTTGCATGTTCGTGCGATAAAACGGCGAATGAAAGCAACTGATGTTGAAAAACGTGTCGCAACATACATCAATGTGAAAAAAAAAAAAAAAAACGCGTTCATACGGATAACAAATGCGTTAGATATGCATGCAACAAGAAAAAAGATGCGTAATGAGAAACCGATACACGGGATTGAGGAATACCGTACCTGTCATTAAGTTGGTCGTCCGTTCCCGGTAAAGGATGTACGACAAAGTGAATCGAAGTCATGACTTTCAGTCACGTTCCACCACACAACGCGTCGGATTCTAATCGTTTATTGTACACAAAATTTCACCGCACTACAGCAGAACGATGCAGAACGATGTTCCGCCATGTTTCCAATGAAACATCTACTTCCACTTCCCGTGTTCTCAATATGGCGAGAGCTCGGAACCGTCGAGTTCGGAAACACATAAAGGCATCACACATAAAATTACTTAAGGCCATCACACAGGCCATCCACGATGGAAGTAGGTATTAGTAAAGGCCGAAGCACAGACTTTTGCATAACGCATAAAGCATAAGACACAAGAGAATCAACCAATCAAAGCTTTCTGAAACAAAAAATAGGGATAAAAACAAAAAGCTGGATTGGTTGATTTTTTTATGTCTTATGCGTTGTGCAAAGGACTGTGCTTCGGCCTTTAAGTAATTTTATGTGTGATGGCTATGATATTTTTACATACAAGATTTTTTGTCTGAAAATATCCACGATATACTCCAATTAATTTTATAAAATGTTAATAAATTATATTTTTGTTTATAACATTCAAATAGAAATAAAGAAAGAAAGCGCTTCTTCTAGAAGTTATAAATTTGTCGTTTTATATCTTTGTAATAAGGAACAATATGTTACTTTGTGGTCCTTAAATGCTTAAACTATTAGCTACTCACTAGTGTGAAAACGTTTAACAATAATGTTAACAACATAGTTTTAATCTTTAAATGTACAAAGACCACACTGTCGTACATCTATTGTTTTTGCTTTGCTTGTATCAGTTTGTTAAATAAAACTGTCAATTGAATAAAATGATTCATAAAACATCAGTTCTAAAAACAATTCAATGTAACAATGCTTCATGTTCTTTCTTTTTCTATCAACACAGAGTGTAACCAAATTTTTTATACGCAGAATACTTATTCAAAAATTCAGTTAATTTGAACATATAAATTACGACGTAATTTAAATAAATAAAGTAAAATATTAGTCTAAAACTTTTGAAATTTTATGCCTTTATCGTACACACACACATTATAAATATATACGTACATACGCATATATACATATGTATACACATATGGGCGTCCGCAAGATTTTTTTTCAGGAGGGCGGAGCAATTTTTCCGTCCGAAAAATTATAAATTTTACAGTAAGGTTTCACTGTACAGAGAATTTTCACGAATAGATGTATGATTTAATTTGTTAACCAGGGATTTCAAGCTTGTTTCGAGATAAAAAACACAATTAGTGAAAAAACTTGCCTCCAGGGAGGGGCAAATGCCGGGTTTCTCCCCCCCTGCGGACGCCCATGCATACATACATATGCATCATGTTAAAAACTAGTTTTTTCTTTATCACAGGAATAGGAATAAAGAGAAAAAAAACTACAAAAATATATTCTGCCGTATTAAATTTAATACAGTAAAAAGCAATTAACGCGCTTATTTCATATTTAATCATAATATAAATATCTTTACGCTTTTAAAAATATATATATTAGTAATTTTTTTAAGTAAGTTTTATATGAATTTATTGCAACATGAGGCAAACAAAAATAAATACGCTATTTAATCCATTTGCCACTTATATATAAACGTATCAAGTTCTGAATCGGATTCATAACTGCTTATAAATTCGTCGAAAAATTTAACGTGTGAGAAATGCGGTAAAAAGTGTCTTTTGTCATTCCACTGAAAGGTTTATGCGGAAGTAACAAAGTGTTGATATCAAAGACTTAGTGGATGTAAGAGGTAGGGAATCTCTCTTCCACAGTTCTCCCGTGGTTTTTGTCCAAATAATGTCTACTATAAATGTGAACTATAACGATATTACGTAATCTTCGTTTTTGTAAACTACATCCAAAGTGTTAAGTAGTACTTAATATCGAGGCAACATTGGGGCACACGGTCTTTCTCTTCGGGACATAAGTAAAATGACGGACTCGTTATACATCTCTGCAAACATTGCTCCGTCAAAGCTCCTTTAAGAGATTTGACTTTGCATTTCTAACTTTATCCAATCGCCTGTGTAGATGTGTGTTTTCCGCTTCCAACTCTTCTACTCGATTTTGTGTTTCTCTTATCTGAAAATAAAATTGTCTTTTAGACGCGGATACAGATCTATATCTTTCTAAATCAGTTTTTATGTGTGTTTATGTATGAATCATGTTTTCGTATCTACAACAAGAATTAATAATAGTCATACTTCTCTTTGCAATTTCCTCTTTTCTACTTTCAATTCATCTTCCGATTTTTCAGACGCTTCCGCAGCTGACTTATAACGAATTACTTGACTTTCCAATCTAGCTACTGTTGCTTGCAGCGTGGACGTATCCTGTTCCGCTTTTTGTAATTTGAATTTATAATCCGCCAACAATTTATTTGCTTCGCGTTGAACGTCGTCGTTGTCCGATAAGTAACCTGTCACAAGAGACACAACGGATAAGTACATGTTGCTGTAATTCAGTCATTTAAAACACATTTGTAATTCAATACTGAACCAGATGATCTTTCAGATCTCATACGGTTTCTAGTTTCTTCAAGTTCTAATCTTAAATGCCGAATTTCATCCTGCAATTCTTTTTTTTCGGAAGCAAATTTTCTCAGTCGAACATCTGAAATAATTATAATTTAAAATACCGTACAACAATAAGTTCTATTTATTAGTAGAGTAATAACTTTATAAACTGATAATCGCACATACCTAATGAGCCTTTACCAGCCGTTTCTAATAACTCTGCAGCTTCCGTACTGACTAGTACTCTCTTTCTACGGCACGGTCCGTTTCCTAAATTTTCATTATTCTCGTCTTCACTTCCCTCATCGTCAACAATGACTAAACCGTTTTCCTAAATAATGTTTATATTAATCTTGTGTGCAAGACGAAATAAAAATAGTACCAAAGCTTTTTATTACACTTATATAGTAAAACAGTATTGAATGAATGCATACTTGTATAAGCGTATCTCTTTCTAATAATTGTGCTCTGTAAATATCTAAGTCTTCCTTTAATCTTTGACTGATTCGTTTTAACTGTTCCACATCTCGATTCTTTTCTCTCAATTCCCTACGTAACTGTGCAGCTGTTTCTTCGAATTCTTCAAGCTTATCTTTTAACAAATCGACTTGATAGGCGTAAGACGATTTTTCGTTGTCTAACTGAGCATTGGCTATCATTGCTTTCCTGAACTTCTCTTCGAATTCTTTCAATTCCAACTACAAACGAATACAGCAAAATTTTACATTTTTATCTTATACGTTATAAAAAAACGGAGATTCACAAAACATCAAATTGCAAACGTACTCTCATATCTCTGCTTAATCCTGCATCTTCTAACGAATCTTCCGAGGATCTACGACTTGGCTGAAAATTGTTGGAATTTGTGAGAAGTCGTGATGTACGAACCGGATCCGGAGTTACTCTCATAGTTCTATTCACATCAGCTATAAATTAAATATAAACAAAATATGTAGCAGGAACAGTGCGTTTTACTAGCGCGTTACCAAACCGCGTTCATCGTTTATAAACTACCTGTACACATATCATAAACTCTATCAGCGTTTTCTTCCGCTTCTTTCTGTTGTCTCTCCAATTCACGCATTCGTATTTCTCTAGCTTCCGCTCTTGCTTGTCTCCTAGCAGCCAGTCTTGCTTCTGCCTGAAAGTATGTATGGAAAATCCAGCCTGTTACCAAAAACACATGTTTACATTTGTTTTATTATTAAAACATCACCATAGTATAAAGCTTCTTCGTTAACATCTATTAGAAAAAAGCGAAGCATGACAAAAAACAATTGGACTAATAAGCAATAGTGTCAACCCACAATGAACAATGAAATAGTGAGATATTTATATAGTGTACTTCTTTGGCTATCAAAGAACATTTTTCAATGTTTTTAAAAATTTAAATATTTTAATATATCAAAGATACACAAACATCTTAAAAAATATATATAAACATTGTTTTTCTTTAATCTTAAGGCATAATTTATTCAAAATGTAAGTTGATACTTATTTGTATTGCATATTATTGTCGAATTATGCAATCTTTGTAGGAAAGTAATCTGTTTTAAGTTTTTTTTTCTTTTTTTTTTTTTTTAATAGAAAACAAAAAATTACTCAAATATAATTTGTTATGCGCGCTCGCGCTTGCTCGCTCGCTCACGCACACATACACGGACACGCACACACACGCACGCACACATACACACGTGCGGGCGCACGCGCGCAAATTAAGCTAATACCAAAGCTAACAAATTAAATACAAAATTAATTAAATATAGAAATTGAAGAACTCGTCACATTACTAAATATGATGTAATACATACATAAAGCCTATTGTTTGAAAGAAATATTAAACTTACATATAAGTAGAAAGCAACTTAATAAATAAAAATAAAATAAAATATAAACATATTATTTATTAATAATAAGTAGTTAGTTATATTACAATTATAATTCATAAAATTATTTTTATTGATTTCTGCAGTAATTTGCTTTACAAAATCTGTCTTTTTATACAATATCGTAAATAAAATAAATATAGCCCCCACACACACGTTCTATAGAAATTATAGAATTTGCAGAATAAGTGCATGCAGCTATGTGCAAAGCATTATCTTAAGCTAATAGCAAATAAATTTAATGCTCTTTCCTGTTGGTGCTAATTTAATATAAGCTAATGTGCAATATATCGTTTTCGAGTATTGAACAAAAAATAATATCAAAAAACATATATATACTGCAAAATTTTAGAAAAAAATTATGTGCAATAAAATAGTACAGATTTATAGAATGGAACATTAAACCATTACCTTTTTTAATATAATCTAGTATATCTTTGTACATCCTTACATTCCGTGCATACTATAAAAATTTTTTTAAGTTTACATGTTTTATTGAGGTCATACCTCTTTAGCTATTTGATCAAGCGCTTGATCTTCTGCAGAATGCCGTGTGGCAGTCCGCCTTCGTCCAGCAATAGCTGATTCCATTATGAATTTCTTTCCTTAGAACTTTTCTTTCAACTGACTCTAGCTAGGAAAATCCACGTCCAACACCACACACTAGGTAAAAATGATTAGCTAAGGACAATGTATACATTGTAAGCCAGTGGTTATTAGCAAGGACATTATCATAAATCAACTCTGGACAACATTTTATTATTTCTTTCTCAGCATTGTAAGTATACTTGTTTTAAATAAATAAATAAATAAATACATACATACATACATACACACACACATACATATATACCACACACATACACACACCCGCACACACGCATGTGTATGTACATATACACGTACATACACATACACACACATATGTATGTATGTATGTATATACATATAGACATGTATATAATCAACTTCAAAGAATTTTCAAATTTTAGTAAATATTTTAGTAAAAAAAACATTTTATTAGTTTACTAAAGCTTAATTGTTTTAAACTTTTCAATTTATATTGTTTATATTTATATTGTTTCAATTACCATTTTATATGAAAATCACATTTGTTCTCACATATAAAAAATAAATATATAACATTTAAACAAAACTATTGCAATAGCAATAAAAATTTCCTTTGTCAAACAAAAAATTAGTTTTTATCAGAAGTGACCAAACTCATCGTTGTAATATATTTATTGTAAATAAATTTTTATTTACGATAAATATTTATTGCAAACTTATATTGTGCATATAAAATTTTGATTTAAGACCAATAACATTAAAAAGCAATAGATACGTAGAAAAATATATATGTATACTCCAATATACTTATATATATATATATATATGATTTGAGATAAGATAAATATCTCAGATTTTTATATAATATATTATCATTCGAGCTATAATCATAAATTATGTCCGTGTACATATGTAAAAATACATGTAAAACAATGAAGTTTTTACACAAGTAATATAGCTAAGATATTTATATGTATAAATACACATATAGTTACATGTATATAACTTCTACAACAATATATTTGTATCGCAACTCTTTGGCGCCGTTCAACTCACTTTTAGCAGGTGAGTGTTGCACTTACGAGTAGGACACGTCGTCAGCCAGCGGATAAATGCATATTTTCTCGACCAAGAAGCGCACGCGAAAATATCCGGGCACACACTATAAATACAATCGATAGAAATCGGATGACTTCGTTGCAATGACCATCTGTGGAACTTGTGATTGTGTGGCGGTGCGATTTTGCGATCTCAACTTTGGGCCCTGCTTATCCCGTGTGATGTACACACGACGACGATGACAATGACGATGATGATGAGGATGATGATACGTGAGCACGACAAAAAATTCCGTTTCCACAGTAGCGCTCGTTTAGAGAAACTACGCGCAAGATCTTCTGGCAACCGGCAACAACTGCTGACGAATTCGTTCAAACGCGAGGACTGGCGAATGTGATATACGTAGCCACTTTCGAGTCTAGCGGAAGATACATTTTTTTTCGGTCGCTCGTACACCGCTCCGCAACCTTCGCGCACCGCTCAACAGGGACAGTAACGTAAGCGAGACACGCAAAAGTACCGCACCGCACCCCGCTCAGAGGTGATCAACGAAGGTTTGTTCGCGTCGCACGCCCCAACGTGCTCCTACTCGCCCCAACGCGCCCTAACAGCGAATTCGGTAGCCCGGCATTACCGCGCGTTAAGTGCGACTTTTTTTATTGAAAAAGTTTATTAAAAAAGTTTTGAAGTTTCATTAAAGTTTCGTTGAAAAAAAGCGCGTTGGAGCGAATAGGAGCATGTTGGGTGCGTGCGACGCGAACAAACCTCGAGAAACACTGGTCTAGTTTCCACCGAAACCCTCAATTCGGTTTCACTCCGATGCAGATCAAATTTTAGTGTTCTGTTTCCATTGGAAGTAGAGTAGGGATTGAGGACGACGTCCCATTGAGCGGAAATCTATAGCGGAACGGAATGCGCGGAACCAGCTCGACCAATCATAGAATATATTCTGTGCATCTCCATAATTAAATATCACAGATTTCAATTTTTTAACGTCGTGCCTATCGATACTTCTGCTCTTCGTGATTTTTCCAAAAACAGTCTTCTTTTCTGCAAAAGTTTTTTAAACACTACAAAAAGATTATGATTTATTTTCCGCTTCATGTATTTTTCCTTCTTATGTCCCATTAAAGCGGTAAACGCGGCAGCGTAATCAAGTTTTATTCAATTGTGAAATAGTTTTATTTTTTGTTAAAAATACATTATAAAAAATCTTTGTCGTACGACAAATGTAATACCAGCCTAAAGCCTGTGTCACACTACGGATTAGGATTGAGATTGGATTGCAATTTGGCCAATCAGAGCGAAGATCACTAAACTTAGGATTTGGTTTTCTTTCTTCTGATTGGTCAAATTTCAATCCAATTCAATCCAATCTCAATCCCAATCCGTAGTGTGACATAGGCTTAAAGCCTAGACTTAAAAAAGTAGCTGAGTTTGTCCTCGCCGCCACAAGCGCACCAAAACCAAAAAGTAATTGGTGTATATTTTATTAGTTTAATTTTTGAAGCAATACAAGTCACGGTAAAGTTTTGTACTGAATAATTAAGTCATAAATAAGTAAATTACAAAATACATGTGATCTTATGGAAAATGTTTGGTACAGGAAGACATTGCTTGAAACAAGTTTTAAGAGCCAAGCATTTGCATTTGTACAGTAAAAGATTTAAGAAAGCTCAGCTGAAAGCCGTACCAAGTGAGTAATTACAGAATTATAAATATTGCATGAGTTTATGTAATTAATAAGATTAAATTAATTTTTATGTTTTTTTCCAATAGTTTATCAATATCCTGTAAGTCAGCCAGACGATTATAGGGTGTATGTATGGGGCCTTGCGCAACACGGTGCTCTTGGAGAAGTAAGAATATTAAAAAAGGACAAAGTTTCGTATGTAAAGAAGCCAAACAGATTATCTTTTGCTGAATATCATAAAGTAAGAGACATTGCTTGTGGATACGGTTTTACTGCTTATGCGGTAAATTCTTCAGATAAAAATATTGTTTATGGCACTGGAATAAACACAGATTCGCAAATTGGTAATTAAACTATTTAACTACTACACTGACTACTTTAGCTGTATTAAAATTATCAGGCTATTTTTGTTTCATTAGAAACAGGATTTGATCTTGAGATTCATATTAAAACTTTTTTCTACAGGTTATAATGAAATCGATAAAAAGAAGTTTCCCGAAGGTATGGTGTTCTTTCCAAGACCAATAAATTTACCTCTACAAGACAATGTTACAAGGGTTGTGGATATGGGTGCTGGAAGAGCGCATTTATTAATATTAACAACGGAAGGTCTATTCACATTGGGCAATAATGCATATGGTCAGTGTGGCAGGCCAATTGTATTAAATGAAGAATACAAAAAGAGCATGGTCATTCATCATATACCTGACATTAAGGGAAGTAAAATTATCGCGGTGACTGCTGGTCAAGATCACAGGTATTGAAACTTTTATCTGCTATTATTTATACAATTATTGTCTTTCCCCATTTTTCTTATTAATATTATTCTCATTAATATTATAATAGCATACTATTGTCAGAGACAGGTCAGGTGTATACATTTGGCTGGGGTGCAGATGGACAAACAGGTCTTGCGCACTATCGAAATGAATATAAACCGAGTTTAGTTAAGGGTGATCTAGCGGGACAACATATAATCAAAATCAGCTGTGCTGCCGATTGTGTATTGGCGCTTAGCGGTATGTAAAAATTATTTTTTTGTTGCGGATAAATATAATGAAATCATGAACGATCAAAATCTAAAATATTCCCGTCACAGATAAAGGAAAAGTTTATGGCTGGGGTAATTCCGAATATGGACAACTACCGATCAAGACCGAGAGTTGCCAAGTGAATATCGCTACAGAACTGGATGTATTTCAAGAAATAGGACCTATTACGGATATCGCTGCTGGTGGTAGCTTCTGCATGGCCTTGAATGGTGATTGTAACATATTTATGTTTATATTTCATAATATATTTGTTACATGTTTTGAAGTTATCAGTTAGTTATTAATAACTATTGTGGATATTTCTGCTAATAATTATTTACATCTCTGTATCAATTATCGTCTATTTTATAGATAAAGGTGATGTGTATGTATGGGGATATGGCATACTTGGTCTTGGACCTCAAGTGCAAAAAGTATCAAAACCAACTATGATTCCTGGCACATTATTCGGTCATAATGTATACAATCCCAATATTAAGGTAATTGAAAATAGATAGCAATAAAAAAGAAAGAATGTTTCTTTCATGCATGCTTTGTGTTTGCATAAAATATTATACTATTATACCATTATTATATTATTTTTTTACTGTGTAGATAAGCCAAATATATTGTGGAATCAGCCAGTTAGCAGCGTTGAGCAATTCTGGAGATTTATTTATGTGGGGAAGCAATAAATTCGGATGTTTGGGACTAGGACATACGGATGACCAGTTTTTCCCTTTGCGGGTACACTTATACTATTATCATATGAATAATATTTATATTGTTTCATACAAATAATATAAATAAAAGATTAAAATAATAGAACACAAATAAACGAATAATACATGTATAGAAAGTTTTTATATATAACATTTTGCTGTTTTCTTCTTGCACAGGTCGCGGTAGGCGCTCAAGTGAAAAAAGTTGCGTGCGGAGTTGATCATACAGTGACGCTTTGTAAGCCTTACATTTAAGAATATGACGTACTACCTTTTTAATGTTTTATATTGATCTTTTTACTTACGTAAGCAGTTTTATATTCATTCACTCATTCAAATATATATAAAAAAAGACTACATTAAACCTATAAAACCTTTTTTTTTTTTTTTTCATTATTGTAAATCGCAGTAATGGGAATGCATGTGTGTATGCATAGTTGTAACATATACATATATATGTAGTACAACTCTCAATTCTAATTTGATTAATGTATTGAAACATGTTTAATGACTTCAATTTGATCATTGAGAACAAACATGTGAAATAACATTAATTTCTATTATAATGTGTTACAGAAAAATATAAATTATACTCGCGATTAAAACAATAACGCTCAGTACATTTGCGCTCGCGTTACTCGTGCACACCAAATCTTCGTAGGAAACGGTGTATTTGATCATATGAGGGTATCTGCATACTTCTGTATCTAAAATATGAATGTTTTGTGTGTTACAAAAAATGTTAGAAATACTTTGGTTAGTCAACATTACACTACACTAAAGTATACATTCTTTAAAAGAAGTAACAAACTAAATAGAATAATAGTAAAATTCTTGCTGCAACTGTAAAAAATTTTCTCTTTTCATATTTAAATTAATATGTATGATCTTGCACTTTTTATATACAATACCTTTACAGTGAAAGTTCATAATTGACGAATTGGCTATTACTGATACGTATAACGGTTCACAGCGATGTATAAACTCGGCACCGCCACATGACACCTCAATGATGTGCATGTTGTCATTTACCAACGTGCATGACACATCGTCTGTCGAATTAGAGTTAATGGCACGTATACGTGACGTGCATACATTCAATATGCCCCAGCCGAACCCTTCAATCTGAAATATATATATTTATAATACATTTTATAATACATTCACACACACAAAGTTCAATATACATATAATACGTGTTTATTTACGAATTTAACAAGACGTTTACCTTTACTTTTGAAACATGGTTGCTGTCAGTAGAGAAGAAATAATTAGGATGCAACCTATAAGAAATTATCGTACCCGGTTCAATATAGTCGATAAACGAATTAGATGATGATCCGGTGCTGTCGTAATCGGCTCCACATTGTGTATTAATCAAACGCTGCGGAACTGAAATAAATAACGCGTGAATTAAGCTATACATTGTGCAGAAGAGAAATTTTAAGCTGTAAAATTCAAGAGAAAACTGTAAAATCTTATCTCCACTACCTTGTTTTATTCTCGAAATTACACTATTAATTGCTGAATTGCCTTGCAGTTCACCCGTAGTAGTGATAATGAACAAATCAGTTTCAGCATCTCTTACAAAATCTATCCATGTGTCCTTTGATCCAGAGGTCATTATAAGTATCGTAGCATCTGTAAGAATGTCAATCGTGAAGATCGTTTTTTTTTTCGTGCAATTCGTTGCGCATTTGCATTACTTGTAAAATTAGATTACTGTTAGATTAGAATTTATATAAAAAATTTTGTAGTTTCTGGGGGGAGGTAAAAAGAGTTGAAGCATTTACCTGGTACTTGTTCTCGCATTTTTTTTAACTCATTTATGCAAAACTCTTTGTCCTCATTGGCAACAGTTGATGTGTATGGAATAAATAATACTACATCGGACTTTCCATGTCCAAAACCATTACGTTTGTCATTTAATTTCTGTCTTTGTAAATCATTTAATTTCTCAAGTGATCGGAAAAAATCAAAGCCAGTATTCGTGACTGAAAAAGAAAATTATCCTTAATTTTTTTTTCACATATACCGATTATTTAATACATTGCACATACCATTTCTATAATGTGTTACATTATAAGAACCAATATCTAAGATACTGATGGTAGTGTTGATCATAATACTACCATCGCGGCCATTAATAAGCGTGAACTTGCTGTTGTACCGATTTATCTCTACATTGTCAAGTATATTTCTACATAAAAATAAAAGATAAAATGCATTTTTATATTGAAAATTATTATTACTAATTATTATTACTAAAAAAGGAGTAAAATTTGTATATGTAATTTATGTAATTTATACACATATATAAATTTAAAAAATTAAACTTACAAAATAATTGGATATATTGTTTCAAAACGCCATGTTGTGTCGAGAATAATTGTTAGATCAATAGCAACCTGAATAATGTCACTATAAATTCCTTTATTTATATCGTCACACGATAGATCCTTATTCATTGAAGATTCTAAAAATTAACGACCAATTGTAAAAGCTCATATATATCTCTTTGCGTCAAAGTGTCTAATAAAATGTTGAATGTTTATAGCACTTACGGACATAATTGGTCAACTCGTTTGCTGCTTGCACTGCAAATGCCTTACTCGCTTCGACAGTTATTACAGCTTCATGTAAATTTTTCAAAATGAAAGAAGCATTATGGGTCTAAAAAGCAACACTACACTTTGAAAAATGTCCGTATACAATATTAATAATATAATATTGTATACAATATATCGCGTATGTTATGTACATGAGTTTTTGTTATTAGTAAAGAAAACTCTTTTTTAATTTTATAAGTAACATTAACCTGTTCAAACATTGTGGAATTTTGTGCAATTTCCGAGAATAATGCTCTGCGATTACACGCTCTAAGTGAAGTACTGAACAATCCGTGTGAACTGTAATATAAATCCAAAATCTGCGATAATTTTAGAGTAGGTACTTTTCCGTACAAAGATTCTATTTGATTCGCAAAAATCAATCCATCCAAATCTCCTCTGATTCGCGCTGTGGTGAAATGTAATTTTTCATTGGCGCTCAGAAAATACCAATGTGGCACAGTCGAGTTCCAATTTCCATTTACACCCACGCTAATTTTCTGTTCTGTAGGACCTTGTCTTACAGCGACTACAGCCAAGTCGCCTATAAATACGAGTAAGAGTCGTTAATAAAATAATTAACAAAATCTGTTTCAGAAAGCAAGTTATATTGCATTTTTATAATTGAACGTTGTAGTCAATTGAATATTTCACTTTCTTATTGTATAGTTTTTCGGAAAAAACATGCAAATATTTAGCATAAGACAGCGCGAAACTGTAAAATAATACGAGAAAAAGATGAATGTCATTACCAGCCACAGTTGCGAACCATCTATTATCCAGTAATATTTTCGACAGTTTTTCTTTTTCCTCTGGCGATTTATCGAATAAAATATCCGAAGCTCTAACTATTTGCGGTTCAAGTCCGGCGGCTATACCAGAGATCAATGAACCGGCAGAAACTGGACCCCAGCTATAATAATCGATTAAGATACTTTCAAGACAGATCAAACGTTGTAAAGTAAAATTACTTGAACAAACATGTATACACTTACCGATAAAAGTTAAGAAACATATATATATATATATATATATATATAATATAAAAAGTAATTTATAATATTAATATATAAAAAATTTACATACGGAGTTTTTATGACACCATTTTCCACGGGACATCTACTTTTTGGTGGCATTTCTATTTTGGCAATACGGGCGATTTCCGGATGATTCGGTGGCAATTCTGGATACAACGCGTTTGGACCAAACGCGCTCTCCGTGTCTCCATTTTTTTGATGTTTAATAACATCGCTATATATATATACAATACACGAACAATCGTTAAATACATTTATTTTCGCACACTCAACTTTATAGAGTAGCCTGTATATATACTGTATATACATATGTATGTGTATCACCGTTATGTTACATTATATTTACATTTGTTCAGGTGTTAAGGTTTCCACGTCATTGTCCGCACTGGCATTCGTAGAACGATGATGATTGTTGGTTACACTCCTTGCATTTCTGTTAGCATTTTCGGCATATTTGCACACGGTGCCTTCGTCGCCTCTTTCGTAGAGTTCGATACTGCCAGACAGCATGGAATGAAGGGAACACTGCGAAAAAAATAATCGTTAAAATCGTTAAAATTAAAATCGAACCGCGTATAGAAACTCTATTTTTAAAATTTAGAGATATTCCTTATCTTTGTATGAAAATCATGAAATACGATTTTTTAGCTTACTGTTTCTACATCACTGATTATGTCGTCAGGAAGCGTATTTGTTCTCTCCGGTATTAACTCTAGTATTCGCAAGAACTTTTCGCTCTGTAAACTATCTATTACATAAGGTTCCACACCGGGTTTCTTAAGGACACGTGGATTTTCCAATATACCGTCTTTGCGATATCTGTAATTTTCAATGTGACGAGACATTAGTAATTTTAGATTTTTAATTTTTCAGTTTTTTATTTAAGATATACGCGCGCGTAAGAAACTATGTAGTTTTTTTTTTTTTTTTATTAGAAATAAAGGTTTTACTTGTGCATAATTGCAACAGTCAGGCTTCGTAAGTCCATGTTCAAGTTTTCTCGATCTTCGATCTTTCGAATAATTGCGATCAGTGTATTTAACGTGTGAGGTAATTTGTTATCCTTTTCCCGAAGGTACGCATTTGTGTAACATGGTAGCAACGTTTGTGAAATTTCATTTTTATTTGACTGTTCTTGCGCCAAAACGCCTACAAAAAAATGATTTAATTGCAAACTAATGAGACGATATAATAAAAGCTTTTTTTTGCACTTTTATACATATATGAATACTGTAAAAAAAATGTGTTTCTTAGAATTTGCGTTTAATTTTTAATATAATCACATTTTATCAAAAGCAAAATTGTGTAACATCATATAAAATTCTTAAAAGAAAAAATATCTCACCAAGTGTAAGTAGAGCGAACCAGTAATATAATCTGATCATCTTGCTATCGCTGAAAAGACGGAAGAAGATACGGAAATTTTCTGAATTAATGCTTTTCTTTAAAATAATATTGCAGCAAGAGTATTCGGCATATTGATTTCGAAGTGACAAATTTACACGGTACTTTCACACGTTTTTTTTTTTTTGTTTTATTTAATATGCAGGAAAGACACACGTTTTCCTTTCGGTTTCACTTAACGAGATATACTATACCACACCTTTTCTGCGGACACATATAGTACCATCTACTATCATTATCAAAAAAGATAAGATATCGTGTGTTATGAGTAATCTGTTCCCACTGATGATTGCAGAAATAACCCTTACGGTTAGAGAATATCAAAATTATTGCAATGATTTATATTTTAATTACCAATTAAATAAACCCCAAAAGCAATATGTTTTATATACATACAAACAATCAAGAGGTGACGTCGTCCTAATAAACGTCGCTTGACGACATCGTCTTTATGACGTTGCCTTGTTACTTGGAAAAGCTATTATCAATTAATCAAATATACTTTTAAGACTAAATCGGAAGAAAGTTATAAGACTTGCTCTATAATATTATTTAATTTAACGTACGTAGAATTAAAATGAATCGACGCACAAAATACAGTCAAAAGAGATTACGGTCATATTTAAATAGGCAATGTATACATATGTGTCACCGTAACAGTCGGCGCAAATGCAATAAAATATGCACGATATTATTTATTGTAATATCACATTGTATACTCAGTAAGTAAAATGAAAAATATCCCAGCAGATTGTTGTTTTTTCGTCGACAATTGTCTGTTTCAATCTGTCGACAGATTGTGCTAGTAAAGTAAGTATTATAACGACATTGTTTATATTAATAGTACTGATATAAATAAAATAGAAGAGATTTTAATTTAGTTTAGTTCGGATTTTACTTCTTTGTATGTTAAATAATAGTTTTACTGATAATACACATACATATATATATAAAGTATTTGAAGAGATTGCGCAGTCGCAGTTATCTTATCATCATCATCAAAGCAAACCATAATCTTGATATCTCTTTACAACGTGAATCATTAGAACAGTATACGAATCGGGTCGCAACACGCGTGTGTGTTATATATTTTGTAAGATATTGTTATATATGTGAGAAATAGTTGCATTGACACGCGATTTATACGAACGAAGACGCATTATTCTGTTAAAACAAAATCCCCCGATAGGATGGATTTTTTCATCATTTTACTACTATGTTACGGTATTGTTAACAAGTGAAATTGTGATTTGTGTGTGTGTTATATTTATGTATGTAATTTTCACAATTTTACATTTGTTATTTCCAGGGATAAGCTCGACAAATTCTCATAACGTTTTATATGATCTCAAAGAGTGCTATAGGAATAACAATTTGCATGATTTTCGTCTTCCTATGAACTTGCGCGTTTTGTTGGACATCATACGTAAGGCAGAAAATTACACCTACGGCGCGATGGATCTGAGAACAATGTCGTCTTCCTTGATGCACAGGTATATCTCGTCAATCTTCATTAATACGATATAATAAATTATATCGTATTGTAAAATTACAATATTCAAAAGCATTTTATATGAATTGTTGAATTAAATTTTTAATTCGAATCTGTATTAATTTACACATTCGGAAAATACATATTTGCGCACGTACGCATCCAGCATCGGCTCGTATTGATCTTAATACTTAGTTAAATTATAATTTCGCAAAAAAAATTTATAATAAATTTATAATATATTGTATAAATTCTGTCACAACAACATTGTCTTTATTGCATTAGATTTAAACTTGACGGCATTGTACGCTCCGAACACATAAAAGAAAGCGAGGGGATAATACCTTACAAACTGTCCAGAACGCAGAGTATCAAGTATAAATTAATAAAAAAGATGGTTCCGGGAAACGCGCAGTTGTTTCCGTTTGACGCGCTTACCGCGATAGAACGTTGTACTTTGCATCAAGCTATCTCGAATTCAGTGATGAAAAACAAATCACACGGCACGAATGCGGTGTGCATGGAAATCGGTCAGAAGTTAATAGGTATAATTTTCTCACATGCAAAGTTGCAAGAAAAAAATATAATTAATAAAAAATTTCAAGTAAAACTATTTAAATATTTTAAAATAAATTTTACGCGATGTAGGCAGAGCTCGGTTTGCCGATCTATGGAATTGCCCGCAGGAATACGGAGTAATTCTTACACCGTACGGAACTATTGCTCCAGGCGCTATTTTAGCGGCAATAACTGCATCCCTTGAGTATCAAAATGTTACGTTAAGTCTAATAAATAACTGGATGAAATCTGGTAACGTATTCACAATCATAAAAATACATATAAAAATATCAATACGTAAATTATCATAAAAAATATATAATAAAATAATCATATAAATAAAAAAAATACTATCTCAAAAGTACTTAAATATTTTGTACATCATATCAAAAACCAACAATCTCGAAAGAAAACCAAGAAAAAATCTTTGTTTCACAGAAAGTCCCAATGATAGTCCCATTGATAACTCAACCAACATCAGCGAGGAAGTGGATTTTATTATACCAAAACATAAAATGATTCGCAACAGATCAATGTCGTATCTCAATTCGCTAGAATCAAAAAAAAAATTAGATAACGTTTGGCTAGCAACAATTGCAGGTGGAAGATTTCAAAAGCAGCAAGGTGTTCTCTCAAGTCTTGCTAAAACATCCACAATAACATTATTTTTCAGGTGAATTAGCGGAAATGGTGGTGAATCAAGGACCTATAGTGGACACCGACATGACGATTGGCGCCACAGGATTTTGGAACAATACCATGCGTCCTAATGTTTACTATTTAAAAAGTAAAAACGATTATTTCGATGCTACTCGTGCCGAGATAGTCGGTGACATCGACGGTAAATATCTGCGTAAATATGTTAAAGTTTTGTTTTTTAATTATTAATAATGCAAAGTAATAATAACGATATATTACGAAATATTAATATAAGTTTTTTCTTTTTCGATTTGCAAAGGTCTCATCATTGCAAAAAAAATACAAGGTTGGATAGACGAATTTTACAGTCTTCGTTTGAGTCAAATCCTCGATATGTATTATACGGACGAAGGTATAACTCTGTTCAATGAAAACATTAGAGTCTGCGACAGGAAAAAGGCTTTTTCGCATAACGTGCCGAAAACACTTTTGGATGAACAGGTTCTGTGCGCTTTGTATGTTTCACACACACACACACACACACACATACACGCGCGCGCGTGTAAAATATGTAAATTAATTTAAATAAATAATATTGTTATTACTGTAACCAGACATTTGCAGCATCCGATGTTCTGGACCGTTTTAACTACCACATGTTTAGAACTTCGGAGGCGCTTAAACGAGTAGTCGATCATGCAGTCACCAAATTCACCGATTACACAAATAATTACCTTTTGACAGAATTACTTTGTCGAGGTAAAAGACATTATCCGCGGGTGGAAGCGTTTGTTGTATTTGACGGAGCTTGGACTACGGAATATACGATGGATTTTATTGCGTAAGTCGAAGTATAAAAACTTTATTGTTTTTTTTAACATATTAAGAAGAGTTGCGTGTGTGCGCGCGCGCGCGCATTTTAATTAATAAATTAAGATACTTTCATATTTTTTCATTCACGCTGCATCATTGTTATTAGAGCGTTAATAGACGATCTAGATGTATCGGTATATGGTTCGAAAATGGGAATTCTACACGGCACTTCAGGACAATGGTTGCTTAATGTAACAAACAGTCCCAGTCTTGCTTACTATGCTGTGTCAAATTTCACGAAGATTTCATGTAAGACTTTCTGGTTTTTGTGAAATGTTTACTTTTTTTTTATTTTTATTTTATATAGCTGATATTATATACAAACATTTTGCAGGGCCCAAACGTCTAGATTTTCTTGCAGTACAAAATACGATATCTAATTACTTGAATAAAACCTGGAAAGAAAAGTGGGAACAACATACAATAGGAAATCTCGCGCAGGTACTTATAATATTGACTCCGTTGGCTCAGTTTTCGGAAACGGAACAGGAAACGATGTTGAGGTCGTTAAAAGAAATTAAACGTCTTCATCCTGGTAATAAAACACTTATTATCAAGGCATGAGATTTTTCTTTAGAAAAAGAAATATGTATATACAAACATAGACGCGTTTATATTTTTATAATTCCAGATCTATATTTTCTATATCACACGTCAGAACAGAATTCTCGTTTCTTTCAACCATTTGTACTGTCAGACCAAGATCGCTTAATAATTGGTCCCAATATCGATGTCATTGTGCAGTATTTATCAACGTGTAAATATTATAAAGCATAGTGTTTTGTAATAAAATATTAATTAAACACAATAAAAATTGTGCGTTTAATTAATACTTTAATTTTGTATTCATAAGTAATGTTGTTTCAGTACCGCGAACTCTGAGGCCGGTAGTTCCATTTTATAAAAACGAGTCTTTAGAGTTTCAAGATGAAATAGAGGATTACATAAGTCCTACAAAATCAATTACATATATGATACATTCGCAGAACATAGATGAACAAAAAATTACAATTACAGTTAGTATTTTCAAAAAATCCAATGTCTTCTTTTTTCAATATGAAATTAATAATTTATTAAAACATCTGTGTTTTTTATAATTTTTTGTTTTACCGTTTTACCTAACGGCTTCAATAATAGGCTTCTATGCTAGGTCCATAACTTCGGATATGGAACAATAACAGCTTGTTCATGGAATAGATTTGATGGTGAGGAACATACAAAATGCCAACAGCTTGACGCACATAGAGAAATCACTTTACTTAACGACTTCAAGTGTATCTACGCATATTGTCCTCACGTGTATGTTCGCGTACAAAATGCGACTTCTTTTAACAAATGCGCAGGTAATATCTCTTTTTGTGATGATATAACTAAAAACGTGTTTGTTTTTTCTTATATATACAAAAAATTTCTATTTTCATATTTATATGTTTGTTTTATTTTGCTTTCTAGAAATGGAATGTAGGTCACCGAATCAAGTGAGATACATTATCAGAATGCAAAATACATATGACAACATAGCAAACAGGAATATATGTATAAATATATTTATAATGGTTTATTTGTATGTACAATTAGTTGTACTTAACACGTAAATATCTGCTCAATAAAACTTAAAACTTGTAAAAAAGATTAAATGTGTATGTTTCAATATGTAAGTTTAATATTTGTGCGAATGTATGTGTGTGTGAATAAAAATACTCTCCGCACACACACAAAACAAGGAATCAATATAAATAAGAATAAATAAATTTACAAGAAACTCCAGTGTGTCAGTGTGTAACTGTTGTTTCATATTAAATGATGAGTATTAACAAGGTTTCTTTATTTTATTGTTTACAAAAATACAAATAGTTATACTTGCAGATATTTCTCACATCAAAAGTTCCGATAAGCGTATTCATATATTAATTTTATAAGAAATTGGAAATTACTCGACGCGGCAAGCTCTCCAAGCTCCGATTCCTTCAGAAGCATATCAATATGTGGTAAAAATTCATCTACTTTTGCACCTAAAAACACACGCAATCAAACATAGAAAAAGTTTTGCATTTTCTTGTTATTTTTTATTGATATTTCATTGAGCTTACCCATAAAATATGCGAGGTCCATCAACTTGAAAAATAGTGTCTCTTGAACTTGTTGCTCGGGATTCTTCTCCACAGTGTCCCACTGATTTCGTCGTGCCGCGCGCGCCCAGATTTGTAACTTCACGGACAGCCTTTCCTCCTCATGCTCCAGATACTCGAGCAAATCAAGAGCCTTCTTGAAATCGTATTCGTTGGCTATAACGTTGTCGTTCGAAGTATATAACATAATTAGTTCTCTCGGTGTGAGTACTCGCATTTTCGTGGTATCGTAGCCATAGGCCTCAAGCACTTGAACCGGTATATCATCTTGATAGGCTATAAGCGTCAATTCATGATCGATTGTCTTGGTGCGATCTTGTATTCTGTTCTCTGGTTCCTCGGACGCGAGTAGAGCCAACTTGGCTAACGAGAGCATTGATTTCTTACGACTGACCAGTTCGGATTCTTGAGTCGCCAGTGTTTGAAGCGTGTTAGCGGCAAGTCGCAACTCGTCGGTCAACGCCGCCTGCACCCACGACAAAGTGGGATGTTCCGATAGTTTTTCCGTCAATTCTGTGATGCCGCCGCGTCTGCATCGTTCGACCAACTGTCCCTGGCGTCCATCTTTCACATACCAAGAGAACAAGAAGCCGGCGAAGTCTTGCGCCGCGAATTTTTCTATGTAACCGTCGAGACGATTTTTATTGTTGGTCAATTCGCAAATCTGTATGAGCGAGGGAAAGTCACAGTATTTCTCAGCGAGCATAGCGGCGTTATCATACTGTTCTTCCTTTATCAACGGTTCTATCAGCTTCACGCGCTCCGTTTCGTATTGCTTCAAGAGCACTTCGAATTTCTCCGTACCGCGAATACTCTCCAAGTGGCACTTTCTTCCGTCCAGTATCAAATCGATTAAACTGACCAATTGCTCGTACAGCTCATTTCTAATGGTGGAATCGCTGGTTCCTGTTACACCGTGTTTGAAGGTGATGCTCTGCATCGTAGCGAGACAGTTCCGCAAACCGGCTTTGCCCGGTGCGGCCGTCCACGGCAGATATTCCGTCCTCTCGTTTGACAATTTTGCAGGAACAAAACGTTCGGCATTGTCCTGACGATATTTCACCACTTCGTACAGCACGGTTAGCAAAATTGCGTTGGTTTGCATAATATACTGCGCAACTTGTTGCAGAGGTCTTTCGGATTGCGTAACTTCGCACGCGTTTTCCACCAAAGTCGGGAAGAACAGATGCACCGTGCTCACTTTACGATAGAACACATCGTGAGCCGTGAGCTCATCGGACACGTGAGACTTTGTTTGAGTCAACGTCTGATCTATAATTGTGTCTATAATTTCCGGATATCTGTTTTGTAAACTGTACAATGTCAACGCCGCGACGATCTTCTCCACGTATTCGCTGAGTACGTGCGACGTAGACATAACAGTCTCTCTGCACGTAACTGCGCAGAATCTGTTCCACAACTTGTGCTCTTTTAGGAAGAAAATAAAGAGATCCAGTGCTTTTTGTTTGCTCTCCAATTGACAGGGTATCTGCATGGAAGTGACCGCGTTCACTGTCATCGACAGATCTCGATGCTGCGCCCATCTCGGATCGTTCGCCGGATAATCGTCAATCAGATCTTTCGCGACTTTCAGAACAAGCGTGTCGAGAGTGGCGTCGATATTCATTACCGGGTCTTCTTGCAATGGAAAAAGTTCCGAGAGAATCCCGTCGCATTGCGCCTTGTTCTTTCGCAGACTCAGAAGAAACGCGGCGCGCAATTGTCTGGCCGCGTCAGAACTGGAATACATATCCTGAAGTTCGTCGTTACTTATAAGAGTAGAAAAATTCTGCGCCGTTTGATTCACTTTGTAGGAATAATCCATACTTATGGTAGTGTCTGTGTATCCAGTGGTGTTAAAATCTTGCGCAGCAAAATCTACTGGCGTGATAGACACGAGACCGACGCTTTTTGTGAATAACACCGGTGTCGATCCGCATATAGCACCACCGAGTATACTGTCCTCACCTCTCACCAGATCGATTTTGTCCTGCTCAACTTCGGACGCTGTGTTAACCACAAGTACATCTTCCCGATTGTATATAATCGCTTCCCAACCGCACAATATAAAATGATAGGAAGCCAGCAGTGATTCCATCTCATCGTGATAAAATACGCATCCATTGAATTTGATTGGTATGAACCATTTGAATGAATTTGACAACGTAGTGCCCGTTAAAGGTAGCAATCCAAGCGCGAAATGAATTTCAAGAGACGGATTGGCCGCCATTAGTAAGACTATACCCTCTTCGCAAGTTTGCATATCGATGAACCATGTGTTCATACTTTGAGAGCTCGAATCCCAGATTTTCCTCTGAAATGCTTGTTGAACAATATGAGTGATGTCCTCATCGAATTCCATTTTTTCTTGTTCGTTTTGAGAAAAAAGCCAATATTGCAAGGAAGACCCGGCGAGAATAAGCACTCTCGATCCTTTCTCGCCCAGAGATGTGCATGTGACTTTTACAAGCTTTGTTTCCGCGACGGGTGACTGCGGTATAGCCCCGAAAATAAGAGAGGTCATTCTACGACCTATGCCACCAAGCCATCCTTGACTCGTTCGAAGTACCTGACATGAGATTGTGTTCTTTCCATTGTTGAATTGAGGCTGTAAAAGTGCTACAGTACATGTAGTTGTGGCTAGAATGCACCCATGACCTGGTATGTGTATAAGACAATCTACTTCTTGTCCAGCAAGCTCGGCGCTAGTTTCTACAGAAGATCCTTCATGTGCTACACTCGCCCAGAAACGTACCACTCCTTCTGGTGATACTGCCATGCAACTAGGAACCTATTTGTTCCAAAACAAAACAAACAATGCATTGATTAAACATTTAATAAATTTTTCACCAAGTTTTTATCTTAATTGCTCCTATATAATTCTGACTATTAAATACCTGATGTCCAGGTGATACCCAGACTGCTATACAATTTGCCTTATGAGCCAGATCACTTTGAGGCAGTAACAATTCGCGACACTGAGTTTTAAACATTCTTCTTTGTTTGGAATCATGAATGTTACTCTTGCATTGCCATACAAGCAACTTACGACCATAGACCAGCCAAGCCCAGCCATCTACAGACACATTAACACTAACAACAATATTTCTATCTACAAATGTCAATGCTTCAGTAACTAAAACTGGTAATGGAGAACCAAAGCTCTCTACTGTGTGGCACTGAGTTCTGCATATTACTTGTACTGACTGATTTGTCCGTCCAGATACACTTGTTGTTCTGAAGAATGAAACAAAATATAAATTGTAAAAATCGTCACTATAGTTTTAAAATAAAGACAGTAGCAGTAATTAGTTAATGGCAAGAATAAGACAAAAAAAAACTTACGAGCTATTTTTCTTCAATGAGTGAACTATTGACATTCGTTTTCTAGGAGACGACAGAGTCCAGCCTAACGAAGTTCCTGCACTAGTACGATCCATTTCTCAAAAACTATAACATACGACTATTTTAACGTAAATTCAAAACATAAAGTTTTATTTTATTTATAAATGTCTCAAAATTGTATTTTTGAGATTTTATAAACACTTCTAATGCCTGATGATTTATTTATATGTAGTTGATTCTTATTCCACCGCGTGTTTTGACAGAGATACCAGGGCAGGGAGTTCAAACTCGCCCCTTGTGAAAAGGGGAACGTAGAGTCCCTGGAAATAAGAGTCTGGCCAATGGGTGTGTTTAGCCGAAGTTAGCGCTACGTAGCGCTACGTAGCGGCTTCATGTAGCAGTTGCAACTGCTGCGTTACTTCTGCTGGACAGTATTGCTACGCGCAGCGCTTTTTGTAAGCGCAAATATGTTTGT
>NW_018021055.1:0-4224 GCF_002006095.1 Pseudomyrmex gracilis
AATTGGATAAAATCATTTAAGTGGAACCCCGGCAGAGAAATTCGCGAGCGGGTAAAAGGGCCCAGCGCCGCCGGCGCAACGCAAAATTGCGACGAGCGGCAGCGCTCGCGCAAAACGAACCGGAGCCGACCAGGCCCATTGACGCCACCTCCCCTCTGACATTAGGAGACGATTCCGGCAGCAAAAACCCCGCCGGAGGCCCTTCACACACACATCGCATACACTCATATATACATGCATTTCCCCTCTCTAGCCTCCGAGCGATGACCCCCCTGTTTAATTCACACAATTCGCGATATCACAATCATCTATACGAACATACACCTAAAATTGTAAATCCATAGAATGAATAAATTAATATTATACGTAGCATAATTTCTCCACTTAATTAAGACGACCTCTCATCATTTCCACATCCTCAGTTGATCGCACGGTCTCGTCCTTAGTCCGTGGAGTTAATTCTCCAGACTAGAAAAGAGACCAACGAGTGAGTGTTCGTAAGACAGAGTAAGATCGGCGTACGCCGTTGACCTGTCAACGAACGTAAGCAAACTCGCTCAACTCCGTTGCAGCGGGATCGCCAACCTGCTGTGCGGAGACAGACAGAGAAACGACAGCTCTCTGTTACTCCACCATAGCCCGACCGTAACCGTGGGCCAGGACGTAACACTTTACTATAACATACTTGTGTTAAAAGTAAAACTATGTCGTAATTTTTTTTCCGTGTGATTAGTAATAACTAATCCTAAATACATAACTATGTACTTTGGTAAAATTATATTTATTACTAGAACATAGAAATGTAACAAAAGAAAAACTTTTTACAAAATATAAAAAATATTTAATGCAAAAAATAGCATTCTCGGCGCGACTGCTCCTCAACTATAATGAAATTATTTCTTTGTACGGCAATCTGATGTAGCTGCGCCAACTTTTTTTGCATTAAACATTTTTTATAATTTGAAAAACTCTTTTCTTTTGTTACATCTCTATGTTCTAGTAATAAACAGGTTTTAAAGAAAAAGAATTTTTTGTAGTACTAAATCAATTTTTAATTTATTGATTTAAATATAATACGTGTGCGTGTACTTGGCGCCTGTTCTTACCTTTTTTTTTTGGAAAGGTAAGGTTTTCGAGATATCACTCATTTTGAATTTTGTAGTATTATTTAATTCTGTAAAACAAGTTTTATAGACAAAAAATTTTTTGTAGAATTAAATTAATTTTTAATTTATTACTTTTTAGTTTGTAATAACACAGTAATATTACAATGTCCGCCGAAATGCATTACAGTAATATTGCGGTGATATATGAAAAAAAGTCACTGGCACATCGCCTTGTAAGAGAAGAAATTAATTCGAGAGTTCACTTGAATTAACCTTTTCGCTCCGGGACTGGTCCATATATGGACCAGCAAGAAAAGCGAACGTAATAGATGTTTATAAGGTCAATTTAATGCACTAAATTTAGGAAAAAAATTGAAAAAAATCTTGGTTACTTATTTGACCTTCAAAATTAACTTTGAAGGGGGGGTAGCAGGTTATTATTAACTTTTTCAGCTAAAATGCAAGGTCAATTTTAAAGAAAAAATCCCCGGAGCGAAAAGGTTAATCTTTAGAGACCTGATCAAGAGGCACGGTAGTGCCTCGCGCCAAGTTCACGCGCAACGAAGTGGCGCTCGAACTACGCGAGCGCACCGTGTTTCTTATATACGCGAAATTCAGTAAATGAGAGAATGGGAAGTTTTTTACAAAGCTATTTTTCAAGAACGACTGAACCGATTAATTTCGTCTTAGTCTCATTCGCTTCAGAATGAAATATTACAAAAAAAATTATTCTTGCGTTTTTGTGGCTTCTGAACGAAGATAATGAATAAGATGAAAAATTTTTTTTTTTTTTTTTAGGGGTATAGATATGCCAGAGGAGTTTTTATCCTATTAGGNTTATATTAAATTGCGAATCAAGTGTTTTTCTTTTTTAGGCGTAGTCACGGTTTTTAACTGTCGAAATCTTGGTAGAAGAGTATGTATATGGTACTGCTTCCACAGGTTTTTACGAAATCTAAATTGTGCAGTTTTTATCGTTTTTTTTTTCCTACTACCACGCGATACACGGCCGTCTTTCACAGAGGGCGTGCCCTACCTGTGTCGGGCTCGTGCTCGAGATGTTGTGACTATGATCGCCTTGTGGGAGAAGAATTAATCCGGGATTACACTCGAATTAATTCCTGGAGGCCCGATTTAGTTCGCCGATCAACCGAAAATACGGTTGAAAGGGACCGGCCCGGAAAAAATCCTTAGGTGGTGAGCGGATTCGAACTCGGGACCTCCGGGTTCGCAGCCCCTGCACTCAGGCCGCGAGACCACTGGTCAGATAAGATAAAAAATAGACGTATAAATCACGATTAAGAAACGTTTTCATCGTCGTGGGACACTCAGGAATGTGCATGTTCACATTTGTGCTGCCAGATGGTGTTGTATAACAAGCATGATTTAAGAAGAAAGTTAGAGAAAGAGAAAAACATCAAGAAGCACGGTAGTGCCTCGCGTCAAGTCCACGCGCGACGAATCACGCACAACAAAGGTTTTCTTTCTATTATTTTACAACCTATGTTACTTCGGTGATTGGAAAGTTCCCGAAAACGCGGTTTTACAGTAAAGCTTATGAATAACGAATATACGCATTTGATTTATTTTAATATTCTACATTTAACAATACATAGTTCTTTTCGCAAATCGCGGATATCTCGAGAACCAGAAGAGATAGCTTGAAACTAATTTTGCAGGTACCTTTAATTGGCTACTCTGCGATTTATGACAAAAAGTGAAAGTTAACAAATTGAATACTTCAAGAATGGTAAAAGTTAGAATAAAATGGTTTTTACATCTCAGTTCCTATTGGTTAGTTGCAAACTACCACACGGTAAAAGTTTGACAATTTCTATTATTTAAACAATTGATTGTTAATAACTAAAGTTAGAAAGTGCACACTAGGCTGGTATTTTGCAGTTTGTAGCGCTAAGGATTATAGCGCAAACCGTTTTTCTCTATCTTCTTTAGTTTGTTAGTTATTAATTTTGCAACTAACTGTGATGCTATGTGGTTGCGACTTAAGGGTAATAACTTGTCGACGTGGGCGTAAGGGTTACGGTGGTAACTCATAAGTAATGGTAACTCGCTCGGAACAGTGGTTTTTTGATGATGTTAGTTACAACAAAATGGTGATACTAGTAACTTTACTCTCGAACTTCGACTCTCGAAGCACCGATTTTAACATAAGTACCAATTTACCGACGGTAGAAGATCTGGATAGTTTTAGGTTCTAGAGAAAAAAACGGCAGGACCGAGTAATAAAAATATATATAATATATACAGGGTGAGTCATCTGAATCTATCACCTCTAATAACTCGTTTGTGTGGCCAGGAATCGAAAAAAGTTTCATATAAAAGTTGTAGGGTTTCGAAAGGGAACCAAAATGGCGTACTTTTCAACTTTTGATTTTGACCGAAAGTGGGTTACTTCAACCGGAAGTCGTTTTTTTAAAATGGAAACCCCCTTTTTGACACCGGAAAATGAAAAAGCGGAAAATGTTACGTTCAAATATAACCTTGGCTGTTTTAAAATTTTTACGATGGCGAACGAAGATGGCGGACAAAAATTTTAGTCAACCGATTTGCACCAAATTAAATTCACGAGGGTTTTTGGGGTTGCTGATCACGATTCTGAAAGAAGATTTACAAAAATTAAAATGGCGGATCCAAGATGGCGGACCAAGATGGCGGACGAAATTTTTAGCCGAAATTAATAGAAAATACTACTTTTAGCACTACCCAGGAACAACGGCGTCGACGTGGTAGTTTTTTGTTCCCTTTGGGGTGCTTTATTTACGTGAGTCCCCTTGCCTCTCACTATTGGGGTGCTTTATTTACGTGAGTCCTTTTGCCTCTCACTATCGAAGTGCTTTATTTACGTGAGTCCCCTTGCTTCTCACTATCGAAGTGCTTTATTTACGTGAGTCCCCTTGCCTCTCACTATCGGGGTGCTTTATTTAGTTAATTTGTAACTTAAAACAGTTAATTCGCTAAGTAGTACACTTAGCGAATTAACTGTTCGAAATTCCGTCCATTTTCTTGAATGCATAGGTCGATACCATCATGAATATGATGTTAATGATAATCGTGTTATAACCCCACCAACTCCCGTGTACAAAATTTGGTAAAAATC
>NW_018021055.1:4324-5642 GCF_002006095.1 Pseudomyrmex gracilis
GTTCGTATGTAGCTCTTCCGCTAGGTTGCTATGACCATGACTATCATCCTGCAATCATAAAGCAGACGTGAATGCTTAAATAGCAACGATATCTCCGCTTATTTGTATCTATTGAGAAATCAATACTTTTAGAACTCAGGTAATTTCGTATCTTTAATATGACAGCCTACCCACCAAACGAAATCGTGGACATGATCAAAATATTGGGGGAATGTAGGAATAATTTTTCGAGTGCTGAACGTCTGTATGCTGAACGTTATCCTGATAGAAGGCATCCACCTAGGGTAACCATGAAAACCCTTACGCAGAGAGCAAATGATGGGTCTATGGTTCGCCGATCACTACATCATGAATATGATGTTAATGATAATCGTGTTATAACCATTTTAGCGAAAATTTATCTCGATCGTCATATTAGCACTCGTCAAATTGAAAGAGAAATTGGCATACCTCAGCGAACAGTTGCGAGAATATTAAAGGCGAGAAAATTTCATGCATATCACATAACGTTGACACATCATTTGAATTTTAATGAATACTTACTTCGTGTAAATTTTTGTGAATGGGCTCTGCAAATGATCCAACAAGACGAAAACTTTTTCCGGTACGTACTCTTTTCAGATGAGGCAACTTTCAGTAGCAATGGAACTGTAAATAGACATATTTGTCACTACTGGTCCGATGTAAATCCTTATTGGTTTCATTCAACTAATTTCCAAAATCGTTGGTCTTTAATGGTCTGGTGTGGCATCGTAAATGGCTATTTAATAGGTCCTTATGTTTTTGAAAAAAACGTTTACGGACAAAACTTTTTGCAGTTTCTTCGAGACGATTTACCGCAACTATTGGAAGACGTTGATTTATTCACCAGAGAACGGATGTGGCTTCACTTGGATGGTGCGCCAGCACATTATTCAAATATTGTCAGAAAGTATTTGAATAACCGATACACTGATAGGTGGATTGGGAGATTGGGCGCAATCGCGTGGCCTCCTCGTTCGCCAGTTTTAACTTTTCCCGATTTTTTCCTGTGGGGAATGCTGAAAAATATTGTCTATAGCGAAAAACCAACAACCAAGGAGAATATGAAGGAACGTATTCGGACTGCTTGTGCCGCAATATCTCAAGAAATTCTTTTGAGAACAGTCACATCATTCAGAAGGCGTATCGACCTATGCATTCAAGAAAATGGGCGGAATTTCGAACAGTTAATTCGCTAAGTGTACTACTTAGCGAATTAACTGTTTGAAGTTACAAATTAACTAAATAAAGCACCCCGATAGTGAGAGGCAAGGGGACTCACGTAAATAAAGCACCC
>NW_018021055.1:5703-20802 GCF_002006095.1 Pseudomyrmex gracilis
GGGACTCACGTAAATAAAGCACCCCGATAGTGAGAGGCAAGGGGACTCACGTAAATAAAGCACCCCGATAGTGAGAAGCAAGGGGACTCACGTAAATAAAGCACTTCGATAGTGAGAGGCAAGGGGACTCACGTAAATAAAGCACCCCGATAGTGAGAAGCAAGGGGACTCACGTAAATAAAGCACCCCAATGGGAACAAAAAACTACCACGTCGACGCCGTTGTTCCTAGGTAGTGCTAAGAGTAGTAGTTTCTATTAATTTCGGCTAAAAATTTTGTCCGCCATTTTGGTACGCCATCTTGGATCCACCATTTTGAATTTTGCAAATCTGACTTCAGATTCGTGATCAGCAACCCCAAGAACTTTCGTAAACTTAATTTGGTGCAAATCGGTTGACTAAAATTTTTGTCCGCCATCTTCGTTTGCCATCTTAAAAATTTTAAAACAGCCAAGGTTATATTTGAACGTAACATTTTCCGCTTTTTCATTTTCCGGTGTCAAAAAGGAGGGTTTCCATTTTAAAAAAACGACTTCCGGTCGAAGTAACCCACTTTCGGTCAAAATCAAAAGGTGAAAGGTACGCCATTTTGGTTCCCTTTCGAAACCCTACAACTTTTATATGAAACTTTTTTCGATTTTTGGCCACACAAACGAATTATTGGAGGTGATAGATTCAGATGACTCACTCTGTATATATAACTATATATAAATAATACTAGTTAGATATAAATTCAGTTTAAATATAAAATTTGGTTTAAATATAAAGTCAATATTGTATTTATAAAAAAATGGTTATTTTAGAAAAAATTAATAAATGTGTTACTATTGTTGAGAAAAAACAGAATAAAGAAACAATGGAAAAGAAAAAGAATTTGAAGAGAAAAAAAAGTGCATCATCTATCTCACACGCACGTACATACAACCAAGTAAACTTATGTATATTAAAGTTTTCAGTTTACTATAATATAATAATGTATATACAAAAACTACAAATGTTTATATTTCTTTTTTAAAGAAACTAAAAAAAAACTTAAAATATAAAGTGTGTGATACTCTAAAGAACAAAATATAAAGTGTGTGATACTCTAAAAACTTACCTTTTCAAATAAAGGTAAAAACAGGCGCCAAATACACGCACAACACGTATTGTATTTAAATGAAAGTATTTTTTTATTTATACTCTAAAAACTTCTTTCTCTATAAAACCTGTTTTACAACATTTATATACTACAAAACATTCTTTCTNTAAAAACCCGTTTTACAAAAAAAGTGATATCACAAAGTAGCACCAAGTAAATTTTGTACGTTACTTTTGTACATTATGATCTTAATCTAAGTATATATAACTATTTTGTTAAGTTTTCGTTACGGAAAAAATTTTGAAAGAAAGAATTGTCTGGGCCTATTAAATTAACAAAAGGATTTCTGGTGAAACTAACAAGTAGACCCAGTAAAACTTTACTTTTCGTGAAAAACAAAAAAAAAGAAAAAGATAAAATTCTGTCAAAATAAAAAATATTTAATGCAAAAAAACTTGGCGCGGCTGCACCTCAAATATAATAAATTGAACTTTTTATATGCACCGCAGTCTGATACTTACATGTGCACATGTAAGATATGTCTGTCTGTAGATAAATTTTTGGTGCAGCCGCGCCAAGTTTTTTTGCATTAAATATTTTTTATTTTTACCAAATTTTTTTTTTTTTTTTTTTGTTTTTCACGAAATGTAAAGTTTTGCTGGGTCTACTTGTTAGTTTCACTACAAATCCTTTTGTTAATTTAATAGGCCCAGACAATCCTTTCTTTCAAAATTTTTTCCGTAACGAAAACTTAACAAAATAGTTATGTATACTTAGATTAGGATAATAATGTACAAAAGTAACGTAAAATTTACTTGGTGCTACTTTGTGATATTACTTTTTGTAAAACGGGTTTTTAAAGAAAGAATGTTTTGAAGTATAAAGAAAAAAATAATTTAAATTAAATACAATACGTGTTGTGCGTGTACTTGGCGCCTGTTTTTACCTTTTTTTTAAAAAGGTAATTTTTCAGCTTACCAATCAACAGATTAACTCGATAAAAGATATCGGAACTCGAAAAAAATCCTGAGATGATGGTACCCACATAGCATGTAATATTACGAAAATATGACAATAAAATTGCAATATACTAGTACTATTAGATATTATAATACAATATTACAATAATATTATCAATATGTTACACTTATACATATATAATATCAAAATATTCCGGTGTTGGTAGTCGAGGAGGTTGGTTGGTGAGAAGAATAAGTTCTACTTTTGAACTTAGTTACATATCCTTTATTGCTCCTTAGATGCTCTTTTCCTTACAATGTTCCTTACTCGGCTGTTCCTCACTGCGGTAGACTCTCCGGCTTGCGGAGCCACACAGTGAGCTAGCAGTCTGTTCACAGTCTCTGCTCTGCTTCATCCGCGCCATTGATTTATAGTAGATTGATTGCGCCGATTCAGCAGGTCCACCGGTCCTGGCAATGGCCGTGCTAGTTACCGGTGCCGGTGTCGACACATGCCGCGTTGCATTTCGGACAATGCGACGATGGGTCGCACCCTGTGGCAACCAGCAGTTCTTCCTAGAACTGCTGTTGCCCTGCAAACCAGGTCATTGAACAATGACAGTGATGTCTCATCACATTGCTCAATGACCTCACTTTACTTAATTCTATTTTAAAAACTGCTGCACAACATTTCCTCCTCTTCCGAGAAAAATAAAAATGTATGCAACCGACATTTTCCGTTACAAAACTTGTAAAACTACACACTTTTTGTTTTTACATAATTTCTTGCTTTACCTTACAACTTATACTATTCTTATTACTTTCTATGTGGTATGGCGCTTCGAATTTTACAACGCGACGGTCTCAACGCACTGTTCGTGCGCGTTTTGTCGCTTACCGCGCCGCTCCGCGTTGCAGGTCTACGGCAATGCGCGCTAACTCGCTTTTTTCTTTATTTTTTATTATTTTATATAGAACTATTACACTTATTATTATTATTACCGTTATGCCTGACGTAGTCGGATAGATAAAATATGGACTCCCAAAAAACAAACTTCGTCTGTTAACTACGTGATTTCCGATTTTATTTTCTCAATCTGCGTTTTATTTTGTGTTACGCTTTCTAACACTATCGGTTTGTTACCAGCCACACGTTCTTTCATTCTTAATACTGAAAGATTGAATCGCGGTAAATACGTGCTAATTCGCTCGCCGTTCACTACTTTGTTGGTGTGAATCGGCACGCTGGAAGTTACTAGCTTACACTTTTCCGACAATTCTATCTCTCCGACTCCGTTTACAGTTTCTGTTTCTTCCTTTCGGTTTTCGCACGATATTACCACTGACTCGCTCCTCGGGGTTGAGTACAGCCACACGCGTGCTTTTTCTAACTTTACCCAGACCGTGTGGTTTGTAACTACAGTTTCTTCTTTACAATTAGAAAACTTTTCTGAATCGCTGACATACGCTTGCACCTCGCACGGTGCGTTCGCGTGTACTTTGTACACCGATTCTACATTATCGCAGACATAACTATCCTTAACGTTTTTACATTGCTCCAGTTGACCTATTTTTACAATGGAGTACGTTTGTCTATTTTTATCGATTGCAACTATTTTGTTTTTTACCTGCGCCACCGTGAAAATACTTCCGTGGTCATGTACCGGCAAGGGCACTACCCTTAACCGGTTGTATTCTATCGGAACTACAAGCGGAAACTTGACAATGGTATACACACTCGCGTTTTTACAATATATGCTAACCGTGACGTATTCTTTTATTGTTAACCAATTTTCGAGAGTCACGACAAATGGAAAGTGTAGCCCGCGGGTAGACCAATTATTCGCGTCCTGGAGGCTTTTTATTATTAACTCGACAGGTACCATTTCTAACTGCGCGAACTTCGTTTGTACATCCGTGACGTAACCCATGATATTTTCCACGTCGAATTCGAGTTCTGTAATCATGCTGCCTAACTCCATAAACTATTTGCTAAGCTCGGCTTGCTGCGCGTAACTGTCTACTTTTTGTGTTATTTCAATCTCATCGCGTCTTTTAATTTGTTTTCATTTCTCTCTACAACTTCCTCAATGTTTTCTACGTGAGCAATAGTCGCGTTTATAACCTGCAGCTGATTCTTAACCACGTGCTGTAAACAGCTTGTTTCTTGTTTAACAACTGTACCTGTTCCAAAATTTGCCTCTCGTCTTTGGCATCCATTGTACCGAACAGAATTTTCGCGACAGAACCTATTGCGTTTACTAGCCCCCTTCGACGACGCGTATGTGTTCCCACCACAGTTTTCACGCGTTTTATTACCTTTTCTACTTTTTGCAACCTTTGTCGCAACTCCGCGGTAAATCCTTCGCACAATTCTCTATTTCTGCGCATTATCGCCGTGTTTTCGCACGCTTTAGTTGTATATTCTTACATACGTTCCGTTTGTTCCGTTCTTGTGTATACCGTTGACACGTCCAGTCTTACAACCAATCTCCACTTTTCTCTGGCATGGAGCATCGTTTCGTACTTTTCGTAGTACATGCCGGGATTGTGTTGAAACCTTCGTATGTGGTACCCTTGGTCCCCGGCTTCATTCCACGCGATGCAAAAGGTAAGTATTGCTACTTTTACTAATAACATTTTCCTGCAAACAAAACGTTTTATACAATACGCCTATATATACTATGCTTTACTTTTATCGCGAACGGTGTCGCCTAACAGGTGAAACCGCGAGCGTCGGTCGTACTTCGAGTTCGTTACTCTTGCCACCTAAGCCTAAGCTCCTTTTATTGCTTCTTATTTTAATTCTAGGACTTATATTTGAGACGTCCCGTGATTGTCTTTTGTTCTTCAGGACATGGTTCTTCATGACAACGAGCATCAGTACTCTGTTCGCCACCGACCCGGTTACTACGGTGCATTTTTTTTAGCATTTTTAATTGTGACGTGCACAGTGTAAGTATTTGGTTGCGGAATTTGTAAGTGTCCCCTTTTTTTTCTAACTAATAACAAAAAACTTTCTTTAGTGTTTTATTATGTCGCGATTTATCTACTCATCCCCCGACGTGAGTTCTGATGAGTCGACGACCTCTTCTGACGGGGGTTTCGAGAGGCTGTTCTCGGTTTTCGAGAAGAGCTCCGACTCAGAACGTCCCGCGACGCCCTGCACCCTCGTGGGCCCGCCGCCGTCACCTCCGGGCTCCCCGGAAGTGATATTTCTGTGCTCGCGGCCTCCGCCGCCTGCTTTCCCCGACCCGGAGGTGGATGATAACGACGACGACGTGATCTGCCTGGGGCTCCCGCCCCGCGTGACGCCGCCCCTCGTCGTCCTCTCTGACTCCGAATAGAGCAGCCCGGTGAGTTTTCTCTCTTTACTAGTTTTTTATAAAGGCCTTCAGCCTGTTGACGTGCACAGTCTGCGTGCGCCACCCTGCTTTTACCATATACATGACGTCCGTCACCTTTGCTATTATCTCATAGGGTCCTATCCACTTTGATTCCAGCTTATTTGACCTGCCTCTTCTCAATGTTTCGTCGTAGAGTAAGACCTTCTCTCCTACTTTAAACGCTGTTGGTTTAGCTTTCTTGTCATAGTATTGGTTAGCTTTTTCTTTTTCTTCCTTGAGTTTTTCTCGCGGCACTCGATTTGTCGCTTGCAATCTCTCTTTCAACTCCTGTGTGTAATTTTTGAGACTATTGCGTTGACGATAGTTTAGTTAACGCGGTTGGTAACTCCGCGCATCTCCCGTACACCAACTCGAAAGGTGTGAAACTCGTGGCTGTGTGCGGCGTCGTATTATACGCGAACATTGCGTACGGCACCCACTCGTCCCAATCCGTCTGGTCCTTGATTACGTAATGGCGTATGTACTCGGCTAGCGTTCGGTGAGATTGTTCCAACGCGCCGTTACTTTCCGGATGATAAGCTGTCGTCTGTATCTTACTTATCCGTAATAGCTTGCAAACACTCTTAAACAGTTCGCTTACGAAGTTTGTTCCTCGATCCGTTAAAATCGTCTCCGGAATTCCATGCTCACAAACTATCTTCGTCGCAAACTCTTTTGCTATCGTAGCGGCCTCTTGATTTGGAACGCGTATTGCCTTACTAAACTTCGTGAGACCGTCCTAAAACGTCAGCAGATATTTACTTCCGCTACTTGTCACCGGTAACGGTCCAACAATGTCAAGCGCACATTTTTCGAAAGGCTTTTTCGGTGTATCCGTAATTACCAGCGGTGCCTTTATTTTCCGCGACAACTTATTTTTTTGACAAGACTCACATTTCGAAATATGATTTTCTACGTCACTTGTCAACCCGGGCCAGTCATACTTCATTTTTATTCTTTTTATTGTGCACGCTATTTCCTGATGCGCGCCTACTGGTGAGTCATGATACTCGTACAGTATCTGTCTCTTTTCTTCCTCGGTGAGCTTTGGCTTCTCACTTTTCTCTTCTTCTGTTTTCTCGCTCTTCTTCGCTTTGCACGTGCATGCCTCCGCGGGGACCCTACTCAGCGCGTCTGCGTTGGTATTCGCTTTTCCTTTCTTACGCATGATCTCGTAATCGTACTCTTCCAATTTCAAACGCCATCGCACGAGCCGTAATCCGGGATTTTTTACACTAAAGAGCCATATCAGTGCCTTATGATCGGTGATAACCTTGAACTTCGTTCCGTACAAGTAAAGCTTAAAATGCTTCACTCCCCACACTATTGCGAGTAACTCTTTTTCCGTCGTGCTGTAGTTCCGCTCAGTTTTATTCAACACACGACTCGCATATGCAATCGGCCGGTCCTGACCTACCGCACCTTGCGATAGCACCGCGCCGACCGCGTAACCTGACGCGTCGGTCGTGACGATAAACTCTTTGTCGAAGTCCGGATACGCGAGCAACGGAGCGCTAATTAACTTTTTTTTTAAATTCTCGAACGCTTGTTGTTGCTCTGGCCCCCACTCAAACGCCACCTTTTTTGTAGCAACCGCGTTAATGGTTTTGCTATTTTTGAAAACTGGTTGATGAACTTTCTGTAATATCCCGCCAGACCTATGAACGCCTGAACATCTTTCACTCTTTTCGGAACCGGAAACTCCTTGACCGCCTCTACTTTTGACGGATCTGGTGATATCCCCTCTTAGGTTATCACATGTCCTAGATATGTGACCTCTTTGCGAAAAAATTCGCATTTATCCGGCTGCAACTTTAAGTTGTATTTTCGTAACCTGTCGAGAACTTCTCGCAACCGCTTGCTGTGCTCCTGCTAGCTTGCACCGTGTATCATGATGTCGTCGAGATACACAAAACACTTTATACCTTGTAATCCCATTAAGATTGAGTTCATCAATCTCTGAAACGTTGCCGGCGCATTTTGTAACTCAAAAGGCATTCTGTTGTATTCATAGTGGCCATGCGGCGTTGAAAACGCAGTTTTGCGCTTGTCGTCTTCACCCATCGGTATTTAATGGTCCCCAGATGCCAAATCCAACGTCGAGAAATATTTCGCATTTCCGAGTTGGTCCAATATTTCCGCGATATTCGGCAACGGGAAAGAATCGCCTATAGTTACTTCATTTAACTGCCGGAAGTCCACCACGATTCTTAATTTTCTCACGCCGGACGCGTCCAATTTTTTCGGAACAACTAGTAACGGTGCGTTCCACTGACTTTCATTATCGCATATTATTCCGCTTTGTAGCATTTCCTTGATCTGTTTCTCTACTTCTTGCTTATGCTTTTGTGGTAATCTATACGGCTTAACGTTTATCGAGGCGGTATCAGTTTTCACATGTATCTTATGCTTTACCGCGTTTGTTTTAGTTAACGGCTTTCCTTCAAGGTGAAATACATCTTGATATTCTTCACATATCTTGTATAATGCTTCTCTTTCTTCTTCATTTAAGTGTTTTACTCGCAGTGCCTCTTTTACTCTTTCGCGACGTGCTTGCTTCTCTGCTTTTACGCTTACGTTCGCTACTTCACTTTCTGTCTCATTCTCTTCTTCTAACATCTCTAACCTAACCTAACGTGCGGAGTGTTTATTTTTACTACTTTCTCTGTAGTGTTTATTATGCTCACGGGACAGAAATTTTTATTCGGCTGCACCAAACAGCTTCCTATGAAAACTCCTGGTTGAGTTTCTTCCGCCTGCACGATGCCGATTTGGTTGCTATCGGTTACTGTTTGCACGATAGTTTCACTCCGGGGTTGTAGTTCTATAATTTTATATGGACGCAGTTTTAACGTATTTTTCTTAAGCGAGAGTTTTCCTGCTTTATAATCGTGCCTGGCATTATAATTTTTAATAAAGTCATTCCCTAGAATGCTCTGGTAATTAATTGGAAAATCGTCTCTCACGACATAAATCGGATGCTTGATTTCCCTATCTTTTAGCTGTATTGTCGCCATGACCTTCCCTATTACGCATGCTTGATGCCCTGTGACACCTGTCAGCTTCATTTCTGTTTTTTCCGGCTGGCATCTTTCCTTTCAAATACTTTTTCTTAATCAACGACATTGTGGCTCCGGTGTCGTATAGCAATTCCGCTTTGCCTTTCCTTGTGTCTCTCATTGGCACGGTGACTATGTCCAGAACTGCTTGCATAGCATTTAACTCGGCTACCTGCAGCTCTGCCACTGACACAGATTTTTTCCGCTGTCTTCTTCTTCATTCGACGATTCGCTACTGTCACTTCGGCTTTTCTTTTTTTTTATCTTTTGCTGCATGTATTGCTTTGGCGGTTCCCTTTCTACTTTTCCTGCCGTTCAGTGACCAGCAATTTTCTTTGACATGTCCTGTTTTCTTGGAGTAATACACTGCTTATCCACAGCGTTTACTTTGCCACTGCTTGGTTTAGGCAATGCCACTCTGTTTGATCGGCACTCTCTTCCGTAATGCCCGATTTTTCCGCACTTAAAGCACTTGTAGTTTTTATTATTACTACGCGCTTGCGCTGGCGTGCGGCTCTTTAACTTTATTCCCGCAGCTTTTTCCTCCGCGCTTGCTCCAACTACTGCTTCCTGAAGTGTGGCATAACCCCGCGATCGTATAATTAAATTTAATTCCTCGCGTAACCCTATTTTATAGTAGTGTAACGCCTGCTCTTTTATTGTTTCCAATATTGTGCGTTTTTGTTCCACAGTACGTACCTTGTCTTCGATCATAGACTCATACAACTCCATAGCGAGTTGATTTACGCACTGCCCGTAATTCAATGCGCTTTCTTCATGCTTCTGCTTCAGCGAGCTAAATTCTATTTGCAACTCGGTTGTACCCTTTTTAGCTAAATATGTATTTTCTATCTCGCTTTTTAATTGTTTGAAACTGTGGATATCTCGCGTTTCAAAATCAAATAACGTTTGTCCTTTCAGCTTAGTGCATAATATTGCTTCTAACAAAGTCCTCTCGTCGACCGGATTAATACTCTTTATCGTATACGTACACGCGCTTAAAAATTCGCGTAACTGCGCCTGTGACTTCCCGTCGAACGTCGGTATCATGGCACACGCCTCTTTCAGTGTCATGTAACCAAACAAGTGTGCGATTTGATTACGTACATCGGCGGCCGTTCACCCGTACGTCACGTCGAACGCATCATTGCGCCCCGGCGGATCGTTGTCCCCGTGCGCCCGTGTATTACGGCGTTGTTCGCGTAGTTCACTTACATGGCGGGTTACCGTATCCATGCGTGCATTCATTAACTCAAAAGAAGTGTGTTAGCTGACGCAGCATTATGTCCACGGGATCGTGTGTCTGTCCGCTCGGTCTTGCGGCCCCACGTCCCGCGGCACCTCTCGCACTTAACTCGTCTCGCATCCTATCGATCTCCCGCTCGACATCTTCGCGAGCCCGACCTATGACCTGCTCGTCATCTACCTGCTCTATTCGGTCAGCATCCATCGCGTTACTTCGGAACAACTCGCTCTCGTACGATACTAAAGAAGACCTCTGAGTACCACTGCTCGGAGTTCCACCGTTCTCAATTCTACCGCGATTTGTTACACTCTGTAAATGACCGGCTATACTACCGTCTAAAGCAAACGGAAATTTTCTTTCTATAACCACATTCGGATACAAATTCTTATCCTGCCTATTTATCAATATATTATAATTTTAAAAGGCAATAAATAGGCCGTTGCAGAATGATGTGCAGAATTAATGTATACTATTTAAATTGTGAGACGTTTTGACTTTATTTTCAGTCCTTTTCAATTATTATGTTAGTTATGTTATTTGGTCATATTATTAAAAATTAATTGTAATGTTAATGATGATTTCTCGTTTGTTGCATATTTCCTCGTCACTTATAAAGTAACTGATATACAACTGTCTTGATTCAATATATTTAACTGACTGACTCCTCAGTCAGTCAAGGACTGACTTTTCAGAAAAGGACTGAAAATAAAGTCAAAACGTCTCACAATTTAAATAGTATATATTAATTCTGCACATCATCCTGCAACGGCCTATTTATTGCCTTTTAAAATTATAATATATTAGTATTTCCAACGAGGGCCTGAGGACATACCTCATTTTTCACTGTGTTTTTTCTGCCTATTTATTTCTGCTTCTTGATATAGCGCCGCTGGTGCGGTTCTCGGTTCCCGCACCGGTAATAAACTTTGTAATGACCGCGCAACTCGTTCGGATTGTACGCCGCGCTGTCGTAAACGCCAGTTGCTGAACATATGTACATATATCGCTCGCGATTACAATTATTATTCGACTTACAGTAGTTGACCCATATCTCCGCACACAGTGGTTGTACTACTGTGTCCAAAAAGTAAGGTGACATTGCATTTTAAATCTCCCGCGCGCACGGATTTGGAGGAATAAAATTTTTTTTAGGTTGGTAGGACTGTCTTTGACATCCAAGAGAAGTAACACGTCAAAATATCCATTAGTGTTTGAGATACGCATTGTTTTGTGAGCTGCTAAAAGTGAATTTCTCGTTTTTTGCCATGTCTACATTTGTTGAGCAAAGAATTTGCATTAAATTTTGTTTGCGGAATCAAATTTCTGCTGCAGAATCGTTGCGGATGCTGCAGAATGCCTTTGGCAATAAGGTTATGTCGAAAAAAAATGTTTACAAGTGGTACAAAGACTTCCATGAAGGTCGAGAGCGTGTTGAAGACGAGGAGCGTTCTGGGCGACCATCAACCGCAACCGACGAAGCTCACGTCCAAAAAATTAAAGATTTGGTGTTGGAAAACCGTTGTTTAACCATTAGAGACCTTTCTGATGAGATTGGCATATCAAAAGGCTCGGTCAATTCCATTTTGAAGGATGTGTTGGCTCTCAAACGCGTCAAATCTCGAATGGTACCAAAATCATTGAATTTTTTAAAAAAAAGGCGCCGCGTTGAAGTGTGTGAAGCAATGCTTTCCGACTACATTGACAAGACAAAATGCATTATCACTGGAGATGAGACTTGGATCTACGCTTACGATCCCGAAACAACCGACCAATCGAGTGAATATCGTGCCAAAGGTGGCCGAGACCGAAAAAACCACGCAAAAGTCGCTCAAAAATCAAGGTTATGCTGACTGTTTTTTTCGATTATCGTGGTGTTGTGCATTATGAGTTCCTTCCGCCGGGCCAAACAGTCAATAAGGAATATTATTTGAACGTTATGCGTCGTTTGCGTAACGCTATCCGACAGAAGAGGCCGGAATTGTGGCGAAACAACACTTGGTTTTTGCACCACGATAATGCACCGTCACACACTGCGCTGATTATTCGTGATTTTTTAGCCAAAAACTCGACTAATATCGTTCCACAACCACCGTATTCACCTGATTTGGCTCCATGCGACTTCTGGCTATTCAGCAAACTCAAGCGGCCGCTCCGGGGACACCGTTTCGAGTCGATAGAAGAGATTCAAGCCGCTGCGAAGAAGGAGCTAAAGGCCATTCCTGAAATCGATTATTACAACTGTTTCGAAGATTGGAAAATCCGTTGGAATAAGTGTATTATATCAGGGGGAGATTACTTTGAAGGGGACGAAATTGATTTGCAAGAATAAATAAAGAATTTTCGAAATAAATGCAATGTCACCTTACTTTTTGGACACAGTAGTATATGTCGTGATACTGCTGACTCAGCTTTCCTCGCGCCGCCGCTACCGCTGCTTCGCCGCTTCGCTGGTTCGTTGTTTTGCTGCTTCTCTGCTTTGCTGCTCTTTCGCCTGCGTTGGCTGCCTTGTTGCCTTTGCTGCTATTTCGGCCAACCTTGCTGCTTCCTTGTGCTCTTCCTAGCCCTTTCGTTTCAGCTGCTTGCTGCTTGCTGCTTCCGGAGTTTCTCGGCGGTAGATTTTGTTTGCGTTCTGCTATTGCAGTCCGGCCGTTTTCTTATCTCCGCCTTGTGTCATTGCCCGTCGCTTGGCTTGCGTTAGGTCAGTGTTGCCGTGTAACTCGAGACTGTGAGTTCGCAGTGTCTTTCTTTCTCTTCCGAACCCGTAGTTCGCAAGACACTTTTTAATGACTGCGTTTACTTTTTGTTTGTTTCAGGAGCAGAGATTCCACGGAGTGACCTCCGGTTATATACATATATAATTTTTCTTTTATACTGGAGTTTAGAATATAACTTTTTAGTAAAATATTCTGCGCTTCCTTTTCTTCTTTCTTTTCTCACCCGATGTCCGTTTCCTCAATCCAACCGGAATCTTCTGTTGAATCCTGTCCTTGACACGGAATGAGAGATCCCACCGCTGCCACCAAAATTTGTTGGAAGTCGAGGAGGTTGGTGAAAAGAATAAGTTTTACTTTTGAACTTATTTACATATCCTTTATTGCTTCTTAGATGCTCCTTTTCTTACAATGTTCCTTACTCGACTGTTCTTCACTGCGGTAGACTCCGGCTTGCGGAGCCACACAGTGAGCTAGCAGTCTGTTCACAGTCTCTGCTCTGCTTCATCCGCGCGATCCATTTATAGTAGATTGATCGTGCCGATTCAGCAGGCCCACCGGTCCTAGCAACGGCCGTGCTAGTTACCGGTGCCGGTCGACACATGCCGCGTTGCACTTTGGACAATGCGGCAATGTGTCGCACCCTGTGGCAACCAGCAGTTCTTCCTAAAACTGCTGTTGCCCTGCAACCAAACCAGGTCATTGAACAATGACAGTGATGTCTTATCACATTGCTCAATAGCCTTACTTTACTTAATTCTATTTTAAAAACTGCTGCACAACAACGGTAATATTGTTTTGCATCTTAAGTAGCAAGATTATATATATCAAATATATTTTATTTTATGTCTTATGGACGTTAGAAATGTCATTTAACGTTATTAATTATTTAGCACGTTGCACACATTACACACATTGTATCTTATATATAATATTAGATGCGCAACTAAATTCCCGCTGTTTGTCAATAGATGGCTCCAGCAGTAAGTGCTGATCGATTTTGACATATCCAAAACGTCACGAACCAAGCTTAGACATATGGTAAACAAACCGCTTTGACACGTTAGTGATTTTGTTTTGGCGTCATATACTTTTGGTTGTGTGAAAATGTCTGATTTTGTACCAAATAATCGTCATTTGCGGGAAGTGTTGATTTTCTTATTTCATTAAAAGAAAACGGCGGCTGAAGCGCATCGAGAGCTCTAAAAAGTTTACGGAGATGCTGCTTTAAATGAAACAACGTGCCGTGATTGGTTCCGTCGCTTTAAAGACGGTGATTTCGATGTTGACGACCGTCCGCGTAAAGGAAGGCCAAAAACCTTCGAAGACTCTGAATTGGAGGCATTGTTCGATGAGGTTCCATGCCAAACGCAAGAACAGCTTGCTTCAGCATTAGGAGTTACCCGCCAAGCCATTTCCAAGCGATTGCATGCGTTGGGAATGATTCGATAGCAAGGAACTTGGGTTCCTTATGATTTGAAGCCAAGGGACGTTGAGCGTCGTTTTTTCGCCTGTGAACAACTGCTCCAGCGGCAAAAAAGAAAGGGTTTTCTTTATCGCATTATGATGGGTGATGAAAAATGGATTCATTACAGCAACCCAAAGAAAAGAAAGTCATGGGGACTGCCCGGTCATGCTTCTACGTCGTCGGCTCGGCCGAATATTCACGCTGCAAAGGTTATGATGTGTATTTGGTGGGACCAGGTCGGTGTTATTTATTATAAGCTGTTGAAACCGAACAAAACCATCACTGGGGAACGGTATCAAATTCAATTGATGCAACTAAGCCGAGCACTGCGCGAAAAACGACCACAATACGAGCAGAGGCACGAAAAAGTGATTCTACTGCATGACAACGCTCGGCCTCATGTTGCCAAACCCGTTAAAACCTACGTGGAAACGCTACGTGGAAATGAGAAGTCCTACTTTACCCGCCATATTCTCCAGATATTGCGCCGTCCGATTATTACTTGTTCCGTTCGATGGCACATGGTCTGGCTGATCAGCAGTTCCGCTCATATAAAGACATCAAAAAATGGCTTGATTCGGGGATAGCCTCAAAAGACGAACACTTTTACCGTAACGGTATTCGAACTCTGCCAGAAAAATAGGAAAAAGTTGTAACTACCGATAGGCAATACTTTGAATGATTCATTTGTAACAATTTTTTCACAATAAAGTTGCATTTTCAAAGGAAAAAACAGCGAGAACTTAGTTGCGCACCTAATATGATATATATCTTTTGCTACATTATTGCAAAAACCTTATAACTTTTGTTTTAAACATAAACGCTTTGTTTTCAAAATGTATTTTATTAACAAAAAACACTTTACGTGTGTATAACACACACAGTTTTACTATATAATTAGTTACTAAATAATTGTTATTATATAATAAATGTGTATACATATTTTTATATTTATCATTTGGTATAGATTTATTTAGAATTGACTATAATAATCAGTATATGCTTTTACGAAAAAGAACTATTGGCAATAATATATTGCGGCAGTGGTACGAAAAAATTACTGGCATTCTGTGTAATTGCCAGTAATATTCTCAGTGATCTCTGTAATACCTAATAATATTCTTATGTGATGGTCAGTAATATTTATATTATTGACAATTTACACAGTTTGTCCGGAAAGTTCCCGGACT